>NC_047111.1:92351835-92651835 GCF_902500255.1 Thalassophryne amazonica
AGTGGACACCATTCGAGAAATTCAGCTGGTTTTCTGTGAAACTTTTAACAGCTGATGACAGATTATGGACTGTTGCTGTCGCTTTAAGGACTGCCCACGGAGCGGGACGTCACGATGCGCCCTGAGTCGAGAACTTTCAGAAGAGGTCGGGATCAGCAGTTTATCCGGACATTCCACTGTTAAAGGAGATTTTATTAATGAAAGAAGTGCGGTGCGCCGCCACAGGAAAAACAGCTCCATGTTGATAACCATTTGTAAAAACCAGGCGGCTTTTGATGGCTTTCAGTTGAGTGAGTATCTGAGAAATTGTTTAACAGCTGGACATGTTCCAACTTGTCCTTAAGGCTTCCAACGGAGGTGTTTTTCCTGTGGCGGCGTGCGGCGCCGGCTGCCTGCTGACGCGCGGACCCGTCCGCACTTTCTTTCATTACAAAATCTCCTTTAACTGTCGCTGTTCTGTCACGACGTGGCAGACAGCGGCGGCTCAGGGTGCGTCACGACGTCCCGCTCCATGGGCAGTCCTTAAAGCGACAGCAACAGTCCATAATCTCTCATCAGCCGTTAAAATTTTCACAGAAAACCAGCTGAATTTCTCGAATGGTGTCCACTTCGATGTGCCTCACAGGTTCTGAAAAAATTTTGATCAAGCAAGCTTAAAACCTCCACATTTCATTGATCCAGGACATCGTGAGAGAACAGAGACGTTTCAGAAGAAGTCGGTTTCAGCATTTTATCCGGATATTCCACTGTTAAAGGAGATTTTTTTAATGAAAGACGGGACGCGGTGCGGCGGCACAGGAAAAACACCTCCGTGTTGATAACCATTTGTTAAAATCCAGTTGGCTTTTGATGGCTTTCAGTGGAGTGAGTATATGAAAAATTGTTTATCAGCTGGAGATGTTCCAACTTGTCCTTAAGGCTTCCAGCAGAGGTGTTTTTCCTGTGACGGAGCGTCGCGGCGGCTGCGAGCAGACGCTGCAATCCGCCCGCACGTCTTTCATTAAAAAAATCTCCTTTAACAGTGGAATATCCGGATAAAATGCTGAAACCGACTTCTTCTGAAACTTCTCTGTTCTCTCACGACGTCCTGGATCAACAGAGCCTAAAATGTGGAGGTTTTAAGCTTGAAACAGGCTGATGATGCCGCCTGAGAGCGCTGCGCGACGTCTCGCACCGTGAAAAGTCCTTAAAGCGACAGAATCACCTCAAAATCTCTCATCAGCCGTTAAAATTTTCACTGAAAACCAGCTTAATTTTTCGAACCGTGTCCACTTCGATGTGTCTCACAGGTTTAGAAAAAATTTTGATCAAACAAAGCGCCAGTCTCTCAGCAACTTCTCAGACAAAGGAATTCCGACGAGGGGCTGGACGACTCCTCCCACAAGGAGTGCTCACAGGCGAACGACGTCACCGACAGGCGTGGAAAAACTCACGCATGCGCACGAGGGTTCAAGCATGTCTGACGTAAAAACATATGAATGAAATCCATATAGTTTTTGAAAAAAATAAAAAGGACCTATACTTTACGGACAGACCTCGTACATACATATACACACAGCATACACACACACTTTGCACTAGGATACCAATTAAACAACTGCAAATTATAAAGAAGACAATGCTCATACGGCCGAGGATATTTTAGCATTGCATTATTTATTTATTTATTTATTTATTTTTGCTTAACGTCAATCCTCTGTCATATCAATGTTTTACACATTTTAATCACACTGGTGTCTGGAAACGTAACAATTATTCAGTCAACAACAATAATCATTGACTCATTGATTAACTTATTAATCGGTGTTAGCCATTTAATATATAATCAATATACCATACTTTGGTTCCAAATTTTTAAATATGATTAGCTCCTTTTCTCTCATTTTAATTTTTTTTAAATGCATAAGACAAGGTGTGAGAATTAGAGATGCAACTATTACTCAATTATTAATTGACTATTCAGTTAAATCAACAACTATTTAATAATTAACTGTTTGAAGTCATTTTTAAAATCCAGATTCTTAAATGAAAATACTTTCTGGTTCATTTTACATGTTTCTTTACTGCTTTCGGGCAGTTAACTGGATACCTCTGGGTTGTGGACCAAATTAGACAGTTGAAGGTATCATCTTGGGCTTTGTAAAACACTAATCGGCGTTTTTCACCATTTTCTGACATTTTATGAACCTAACAACTAATCGATTATTTCAATTATTCTAAGACAATTATTGATTGTCTGATAACTGATAATGAAAATAATCATTTGTTTTACTGACAGGAAAAGTGGATATTCGGTTGTCACTGTCTCTGACTACACGAAATGTCAAAAAGTAGGACATATTTCAACAATCTTCTGTGTGATGACGTTCCTTCAGCAAGCTTTGATTATATTTTGGAGATAATCCCACTGTGAGTAGGAATTTTCCCTTTCTTTCTTATTTTAAAATATATATTTTTGCCTCATGATGTCACAAAAGGAGGAATTCTGACAGACCATTATTGTCAGTTGGTGGTGATATAGCTTTGTGACATTCTGTCAACCAAACAAAATAAAAAAAATCTGAGAAATGAAATAATTGGTGATAGAGCTGAAACAACTAATCGAGTTAATCGATTAAAATTGATTACTAAAATAGTTGTCAACTAATTTAGTCATTGATTAGTTACTAAATAACTTTGTTTTACTGCAGATGTTTTGTTTCTTCCATATAATCAACAGAGCTTTGCTTTGAATCTTGAACCAATGAAGGAGTGCTTTGAGCTGCTGCTTCATTGGTTTCATTTATTTTATTTCGCTTTATCTTAATTTTTCCCCAATAAAACCCTAAAGAGCATATGTCTGTGAGGAATATTTACCTTTTTTATGTTAAACTGACCTATTATGGTCTTCTGAAACAGTTGATAGATGTATTTTGTTGGTAACGCGTTAGCATCTCTATGGCGTTTTCAGTGTTAAAGTTAGCATTACGCTGCTGGCATTTCAGCATGTTTGTCCATTTGTTTTCTGTATAATAATTAATGGCTCAGCGTTTGTTGTCGTAAAGGAGTCAAATGTACTACAAATATTTTTACATTTTTTTATTTATATATTAATCATAATAGCAACAATAATAATAGTAATAATAACTAATAATGCTACAATACACTTTTAGAGAAAGGGACATGGGTCACATGTGTCATTGTGAAATGACCACAGTTTACAAGTTATACAAATGTTGCACATATAATGAGTCAGGCTACAGTTTTTGATTTAGGTTTTATGGTTAACTGGTTATGCTAATTGCTCATTTGCAGCACCAAAAATACCTCTTTTTTTCACCATATATTTTATAACATTTCTAAGTTTCAATGTTGTTTTATGGCAACTCAGCACTTTGATAAAGCAATGCCATTTGAAATAATTATTTTTGTTCTTTATAAACTGTTTTACTCTATTATTTTATATTTCAACAGCCAAGGGACATTTGACGATTTGTTGATTTTCAAGTATTTTAAGTTTTCAAATAATGTTCTGTTGTTAAATAAAGTGATGGAAGGAGAGAAAAATTGTTTCCCTGGCACATTTTTAAAAAAATTCCCCGCTAATCTGATTAATCGTATCGAAACCCCATCAGATTCATCGATGATCCAAATAATCATTTGTTGCAGCCCTAATTGGTGATGAAAACAGTGGTTAGTGCCAGCTCTATTACCATAACAAATGGAAATGGATTTTTTTTTTTTCAACCACCAATACAGCAGCATTTCATAACCTGACAAGTTCAAGCAAACTATAATTTGACAAAAACAAGATTCTGAAAACAGTACAACAACAGTGCCCTACACTGCCTTCATTACTTCCCTCAATCCATTTTCATAACCTTCTTATTCCAGTGAAGGGTACCAGGGAGGAACTCCACACAGAAGGGACTGGGTGGGAAGTAAACTTGTGACTTTCTTGCTGTGAGGCAACAGCGCTAACATTTAAGCCACAGTGCTGCCACATACAGCATACAATTTTAAAACATTAAGAAAAAAAAATTATTTATTAAACTTTCTGACCATTTCAAATTATAGTCAGTCTAGAAAAAAAGTCATGTCAGATGATCAACACACTGCGATTACACACTCATCTTCAACCGCTTAATCAAATGAAGGGTCCCCTATCCCTGCAGTCACAGTGCGAACGGCGGGGTACACCCTGGACAGGACGCCAGTCTGTCGCAGGGCCACATACAGACAAACAAACATTCACTCCCGCATACACACCTACGGACAATTTAAAGTTTCCAATTCACCCCCGCATATCTTTGGATGTAGGAGGAAGCCGGAGCACCTGGAGAGAACCAATGCAAACATGGGGAGAACATGCAAACTCCAGACAGAAAAAGAGGGACATCATACAGAAGGAAATGAACAAATTTCAAGCTCAAAACTTCTGGTAAGAGTTAAGGTTAGGGCTGTGCATAAACCATGACGGTAGTTTAAATGGATACAAGAGAACTCAGGCCCCAAGTGAGAAATCGGCCCATGGTTAACCATAACCCAAACACAACCCTAACCAAGTTCTCCCAGAGCCATACTGTACTAATAGCAATTTGCATTTTTTGTACAGTATGATATCAATAGCAATGCCTTTTAAAAATTTCAATCAATACTGCAAAAAGCTGTCAGCTGACCTCCATTAAATGTCGTGCAATGATCAATACTATCAAGCAGAAGAACCCATGAAATGTTGGTGCTGATCAGGACATGCATTTTCAATTTACATAGAAATACACATTTTTTTCTTGAATGTTTTTTAACATTCAGGTTGTTATTTTTACCTAGTTCTTTTAAGCAAGATTCTGCCCCTTACCAAAAACCAAACCACTGTATTCCTCATTTTGAGTTTATTAAAGGTCACGTTAAAAACCAGGCCTGGGACCCTCACAGTGTCCATCTTGTGAAAGGCCCCTAAAATGAGTCACACAACAGTTTTTATACCTTGTTTTTATACCTTGTGGGTGTTAACAATGGGTGTGGTTTAGTCTCATATTTCTAATGTTACTGGCTCTCACCAACAGGGGAAGATCTCCCTGTGTCTGAACCGTGGAAACATGATGAAGTAAAACTTAACTTATATTTCTCAGAACTTCCAAGCAAATATCACAAATACTTGATAGCGAACATAAAATAAAGAATTAGCATAGATATTATTTAGCAAGGTCAATATTTTAATAAAACCTGACAGCCATCTTGCTGAAACCTATCTGTCATGCATATACAACGACATGTAACCAAATTAAATTTCAGACAGATCAGATTTGCAATACAAAAGAGCGACAGCAAAATACACAGACAAGTCATTGTCACAGAGAAATGAAGCTACAAAAAAAGAACACACACACACACACACACACACACATTACTTTATAATCCCTGCACGCATGCCAAAATTGGTCCGCATCAATGTGTGTGTGTTTTTTAGCGAATTTCATTGAGAGCAGTAGAGCTGGTGCAAGAACTGGCATGTCCGCGAGGTGACGAGCATACTTTGGCTGATGACAGCCAAAGTTTACCTGGGCCCGGAACTTGCCGCTTGACAATGGAGGTAGCTTGGATGCCAAGTACAAAGGCTGCAAGTTGAGTTTTTTTTCTCAGGGAGTTGTAGCTCTCTGCTGACACATTCTATTCTGTGCACCTTCTAGCAATCTGTAGCTCAAATTTCACATCATCTTTTGAAGACAAAAAAAAATGCTTCTCTCTTGTTGTATCAGAGAGAAGAAAAAAAAAAAATATATATATATATATATATATATATACATATAAAAAAAAAATCTTCTGCCCTTGCTCATCATTTCTGATGTCAAGGATGATAAACATTAGTTTTTTTGTTTTTACCCGAGGCCAACATATGGCCATCGGGTATTGTGAAGACCTGGCGTCTGTCTGTTTGTCCATCTGTCTGTGTACAGCATCAGTCCAGGTCTATTACTGCCACAGTCTTTAAATTCACAGGGAACACTCCTGGGACAAGTTCAAAGATGGCTAACCTTGACATAATGTAAGAGGCATTTTAAGAGGTTAAAAAGTCACATGCTGTACCTAATTTTATGGTATGATCTCACAGATGTTAGCATGGTGACGTCACATGCTGCTAGCTAGGTGGAAACTCTGTTTCGTTTGTGTGTAAATATAACCTCTTTCTGATATAGTAAGTAAAAGCTTGCAAGAAATAAACACCTCTAAAACTGATAACACTGTTTCTTAACCTGATAACAACTCTGGAAGAATTTACAAACCATTTAACGCACATTAGTGTGGTAACGTTTACATGCAGCTAACGAGGTAGCAACTCTGTTTCGTTTGTGTGTACAACCCCAATTCCAATGAAGTTTGGATGTTGTGTAAAATGTAAATAAAAACAGAATACAATGATTTGCAAATCCTCTTCAACCTATATTCAATTGAATACACCACAAAGACAAGATATTTAATGTTCAAACTGATAAACTTTATTGTTTTGTGCAAATATTTGCTCATTTTGAAATGGATGCCTGCAACACATTTCAAAAAAAGCTGGGACAGTGGTATGTTTATCACTGTGTTACATCACCTTTCCTTCTAACAACACTCAATAAGTGTTTGGGAACTGAGGACACTCATGATTGGGTATAAAAGGAGCATGCCCCAAAGTCTCAGCCGTTCACAAGCAAAGATGGGGTGAGGATCACCACTTTGTGAACAACAGCATGAAAACAAAAATAGTCCAACAGTTTAAGAACAATATTTCTCAATGTTCAACTGCAACGAATTTAGGGATTCCATCATCTACAGTCCATCATATAATCAGAAAATTCTGAGAATCCGGAGAACTTTCTACACGTAAGCGGCAAGGCCGAAAACCAACACTGAATGCCTGTGACCTTCGATCCCTCAGGCGGCACTGGATCAAAAACAGACATCATTGTGTAAAGGATCTTACTGCGTGGGCTCAGGAACACTTCAGAAAACCATTGTCAGTTAACACAGTTCGTCACTACATCTACAAGCACAAGTTAAAACTCCACCATGCAAAGCGAAAACGATACATCAACAACATCCAGAAACGCCGCCACCCTCTCTGGGCCCGAGCTCATTTGAAATGGACAGACGCAAAGTGGAAAAGTGTACTGTGGTCTGATGAGTCCACATTTCAAATTGTTCATGGACGTCGTGTCCTCTGGACAAAAGAGGAAAAAGACCATCCAGATTGTTACCAGCGCAAAGTTCAAAAGGCAGCATCTGTGATGGTATGGGGTGTGTTAGTGCCCATGATGACACTAGACTGGTCTGCCTGCAGTCCAGACCTGTCACCCATTGAACATGTGTGGCACATTACGAAGCACAAAATACGACAACGGAGACCCCAGACTGTTATCAAGCAAGAATGGGAAAGAATTCCACCTACAAAGCTTCAACAATTAGTGTCCTCAATTCCCAAACACTTACTGAGTGTTGTTAGAAGGAAAGGTGATGTAACACAGTGGTAAACATACCACTGTCCCAGCTTTTTTGAAACATGTTGCAAGCATCCATTTCAAAATGAGCAAATATTTGCACAAAACAATAACGTTTATCAGTTTGAACATTAAATATCTTGTCTTTGTGGTGTATTCAATTGAATATAGGTTGAAGAGGATTTGCAAATCATTGTATTCTGTTTTTATTTACATTTTACACAACGTCCCAGCTTCAATGGGATTGTGATTGTGAATATCACTTCTTTGTCATATATTATGTAAAAGTTAGGAAGAAATAAACACTTCTAAAACTGAGACCGCTGTTTTTAGAACCTAATAATACCTCTGAAGTGATTTAAAAGACATTTAGCAGACGTTAGCATTCATCGTTAGTTTTTGAGTGGCGGGGGTGACAGCAAATCAGAGTAGAGCTGCACCGTGATGTCACAGTCTGGTTGCTAGTTGCAAACTCAGTTTTTGAAACCTAATAATTACTTAAAACAACTGCAAATTATACAGAACACAATGCTCATACAGCTGAGGGTATTTTATCTTTGCATTATAGTTTTAATTATGGGGTATAACATTCTCAATTTCAATGCAAAATTCTGGGATTGTTCACCTTGGCATAGGTATGTGGTCACTAAAGTGCCCTTCTAGTTAGCAATAACACCAAGGTGTCCTTTCTGCACCACTAATCAGTAATCAGACAAAAATCAGAATAAGTAAATACAATCATCCTACAAACATAAAATGTATGAAAAAGTAGTAAGACTCACCAATGATTAAACGTCATAAAAGCACCAAAGTCAAAAGGACCTTTTGCAGCCTGCATACAAATTTTCTGAAAATATCTGACATGTTATGACTGTGCGCAAGCTTCCACTAATGCTGTGATCTCTCCATCCTGCAACAGTGGACCCACAAAGCCACGAGCTCTTGTGCAAACGATGCCAAGTCATATCAAAACACACACACACACACACACACACACACACACACACACACACACACACACCTGAACCAAATCCGCATCTCAGACGCAGAAACACTCCGCGTGCATTCGTCAAACCCTTGCAGCTGCAAAACATGACAGACACTAAAGATTTGGTTTTGCAGGCCTCACTGTTGCGCATGCACTAAACCCTGCATGTGTGTAGATTAGGGCAGAATAATCATACACAATTTCAGATTAGTGAATGTCTGCCGTTAAGGCCGGGCTGATTCCTGCTGTTTCTAAAGAGGTCACGTCAGGATCACGCGTTATTTTCTCCATTTATCTCCACCTCAGACGGGCTTGGAGCCCGTTTGATGGGGAGCCACACAGCCTGCATGCTGCCCGCGACGCGCGCAGCCTGCGCGAGCGAGGCGCACATCGCGCTGGAGCTTCATGACTCCGCAGTTTGACCGGACAGGATCGGTGCTGTGTGCGTGCCAAATGGCTTTTTACCTCTAGAGTGCGTATTTCGTGTTGCGTCAGGTCGTTGGTGGCGGCGCATTTGGTCCGTAGCCCCTGTAAACTGGAGATGGAGATATCAATCATATTCTGGATGAGTTCGCATTGATGGAGCGCGGCCATGGCTGCACCGCCGCTATCCGGCTGTTCGTCGCTCTCGACCATCTTCCCTCCACTGGCGCACACTCTATCCATTCCTCAGCATTGGGCACGGCTGGAAGGGCTGGAGTCAAACCGTTAACGTTAAATTAAACATGTGCAGCAGGAGCGGCGGCGGCGACGCGTCCAACTGTGGAAGTCAAGTTAGCTCGAAGCAAATGACCCTCAGCTTCCAGGTCTGGATGCGACGTAAATATTTTGTTATTTTTAAAAAGAAGGAAGAAAGACGCCTTCCAGTGTCAACCACAGGCTGTAAAGAAGTACGCCAAAGCACCGGATATAAGCTCAGTTCATGAACCTACAGACGAGGCTCCTCTTTTCGCACCGACAGATATTCTGCAAGAGGATTTTCACCGTCTGTCAGCTGTTGGGGACATCACAGGGCGCGGTGCATTCTGGGAGATGTAGTCAACGACGGCCTGCAGCTCACGCGCTACACACACAAACACACTCAGCTCACGCTCACGTGCACACGTCCATATTATATTCACAAAGCAAAAAAAAACAAAAAAAAAAAACACCGAAAGTTAAAATTATGACACAAAGTGTCAAACATTTGACTTTCTAAATCTCAATTACTGAATAAAAAATATTTTCTATGTTTAAAGTCAGAGATAAGTCAAACTTTTTTATTTTCTGAGCCATAACTGATTTTTATATACATACATACATACACACACACACACACACACACACACACACACACACACACACACACATATATATATATTCATTCATTCATTCATCTTCTACCACTTAGTCCAATTAAGGGTCGCGGGGGCTGGAGCCTATCCCAGCAGTCATAGGGCGCGAGGCTGGGTACACCCAGGACAGGATGCTAGTCTGTCACAGGGCCACAAACAGACAAACAAACACAGACACACCCACACACCTAAGGACAATTTTAAAGATTCCAATCCACCTATCCTGCATGTCTTTGGATGTGGGAGGAAACCGGAGCACCCGGAGGAAACCCACGCAAACACGGGGAGAACATGCAAACTCCACACAGAAAGGCCAGGGGAATTGAACCCACGACCTTCTCGCTGTGAGGCAACAGTGCTAACCACTAAGTCACCGCGCTGCCTTATATATATATATATATATATACACGAGGTCTGTTAGAAAAGTATCCGACCTTACTATTTTTTTCAAAAACCATATGGATTTGAATCACGTGTGATTGCGTCAGACAAGCTTGAACCCTCGTGCGCATGCATGAGTTTTTCCACGCCTGTCGGTTGCGTCATTCGCCTGTGAGCAGGCTTTGAGTGAGGAGTGGTCCAACCCCCTTGTCGGATTTTCATTACCAGGAAATGGCGGAATGATTTGGGCTTTTTTTCCATCAGAATTTTTTCAGAAACTGTTAGAGACTGGCAGCTGGAAACCATTAGAAAAATTTATCTGGCTTTCGGTGAAAATGTTACAGGCTTGGTAGAGAATAAGGAGTGTTACTGTCGCTTTAAGGACGGCCCCCAGTGGCTGTGGGGCGCACCGCGCTCAGAAGCCGCCATCGACAGGCTGAACGACCATTTCATTTCTAAACAGATGGCTGTCTGGATCCGTGACCATCGTGTGGAATTTCTCTGGTTATCACAAGAGCTGGACATCAACCATTTTCCGGCAGATTTCACTTTTAACAAGAGATTTTGTCATGGAAAGCCAAGCGGAGGCTTCGCGCATCACGATGGATTCGCTACTGGAGCGAGACAAAACCACCTCCGTTTTGGTCTCACAGGACGGCTTTGAGATGGCGTTCAGACAGCTGTCGGTGGTTTTTCCATCGAGTGATTATCCGAGAAATTGTGGATGTGCCTGGACATGCCAGAACATGTCCTGTGAGGCTTCATCACGGCGTTGCTGTGGGCCACGCGGCACCGCTGCGACGCGCGGAATTCCTCCGCACGTCTGTCTCAATGTGCAGAAAAAGTGCTGATGTCCACGTCTTTTCACAATTCCTGTGCTAGTCACACGACGTCCTGGATAAAACACAGCGTCCAGTTTGGAAATGAAGGGCACATTCCACTGTTACAGGAGTTTTTGTCATGGAAAGAGGAGCGGAGGCTTCGCGCGTCGCGGGGGTGCTACATGGCGCACAGCAATGGCGTGATGAAGCCTCACGGGACATGTTCTGGCATGTCCAGGCACATCCACAATTTCTCGGATAATCACTCGATGGAAAAACCACCGACAGCTGTCTGAACACCATCTCAAAGCCATCCTATGAGACCAAAATGGAGGTGGTTTTGTCTCGCTGGAGGGACTACGTCTCTCGGCTGGCTTGGGAATGCCTCGGGGTTCCCCCGGAGGAGCTGGGGGAGGTGTGTGTGGATCGGGAGGTCTGGGTGGCTTTGCTTGAGCTGCTGCCCCACGACGCAACTCCAGATAAAGCGGAAGAAGATGGATGGATGGATGGATGGATGGATGGATGGATGGTGTGAATGCCAGGTGTCACTTTTGGAGGAAACCAGGCACCATCCCTACAGTGAAGCATGGTGGTGGCAGCATCATGCTGTGGGGATGTTTTTCAGTGGCAGGAACTGGGAGACATGCACATGTGATTTCTTAGGTTTTTTTTTTATTTTTAACAAATTTGCAAAAATTTTAAAATAACTTTTCATGTTGTCATTATGGGATGTTGTGAGTAGAATTTTTAGAGAAAATGCCTTGGTCAGGGGCAGAGCAGACCCTAAATAAGCATGTTTTTGATTGTGGGAGGAAACCAGACCACCTGGAGGAAACGCACACAGACATGGGGAGAACATGCAAACTACACACAGAAAGGCCGGGAAAGGTGTTAACCACTAAGCCTCAATGATCACCGCACAATAACAAAATGTGCCAGTGTCTATTCAATTTACAATTCATTTTTTTATGTAGCACCAAATTACAATATAAGTTGCCTTAAGGAGCTTCACATGGGTAAAGTCTAACCTCACCAACCCCCCTGAGCAAGCACATAGTTGACAGTGTGGTAATGAAAAACTCCCTCTGCCATTTTGTTTTTTTTTTTTTTTTAGGAAGAAACCTCAAGCAGATCAGACTCAGAAGGGTGACCCACTGCTTAGGTCATTCTAATGGTAACAGAGATCAGATTAACAAAGTACAAATGAAGAGTCAAAACAAATTAAAGTGAGAAGTGCCGTTGTAGGTTGTTGTACAAAGTCCAGCACTGTCCAGCTGCTTATAAACCACATGGGTGTGTTTCATAGAGTACAGATCAGTTCATGAGATATATCTCACAGGTCAAGTAATAGTCCATATCTGGACACACACACACATACACCCTCAATCATATATAAATCTACAACATGTAGAATTTTGGGGTATTTATGAGCAGAAGTGAAATACTGTATAGCGTTCATAATGTCTGTTTATTACTGTATAGTTACCTGCAACAATGAATCAATGTGTTTTTATAGCCTTAGAATGAGCCCTGTACATCTGCATGGGAGTGCGCCCCCTCATGGAGGCTGCCATGTTGCACACACCGTGTTGACACATTTGCCCAACAGGAACATAC
Organism: Thalassophryne amazonica; assembly: GCF_902500255.1. NCBI lineage: Eukaryota > Metazoa > Chordata > Actinopteri > Batrachoidiformes > Batrachoididae > Thalassophryne > Thalassophryne amazonica. The sequence continues at coordinate 92,364,437 of NC_047111.1, forward strand.
ACTCTAAAAAATAAAATCTAGAATTTAATTGATAAAGTTAAGGTAACTTTTTCCACATAACTTCGTCAATTAAGTGCAAAACAATATTGGGATTTAAGTAATAATGTTTTATTTGATTTAATTAATCAACTGCAATATTGTTTTGCACTTAATTGACTATGTTATGTGGAAAAAGTTACCTTAACTATCAATTTTATGCCTAAGAGTGTATGTTTCATTTCTTAGAGTGTACTTACTCTGCCATGTGCATTTTGCAATGCAGCTGTAGGACTGAAGAAAAAAAGAACAGGAATCAGTAGCTGCTCCCTGATACCCATGCAGGCTAGCAAGTTTGTTAAATGGATGATCACACATATTACTGATCACAACAGAAAGCAAGGGAATATGAATCCCCTTTGCCAACAAAAGCAAAAATGTGAAAGGAAACAAAATCATGGCATCATCTGCAACCTCACCACTAGATTACACTAAATTTTACATACTGTAGCTTTAACCCCTTAACGCCTATTGTCGCATATATGCTACAATATTTGACTCAAATATGCAACATACCAAATTGACCAGTATGCCTGTTGTCGCAAATTTGCAACATGCCATATTATTATTATAACATTATAACATAAAGTCATTACCAAAATACCAAAATTACTATTTATTTTTTGTGCAAAAGTGAAATTAATAATCTCAACATTATTTACCATCTACTTAAAGGCAAAAACACACACAAAACAACACACAACCTCATGAACAACCACATGCGCTATCCAAAGCTCAGCATCAAAATTATAAGGGGACTTGCAAGATTATTGAAGATGCCACATATGGTTATTATATTGACTGATTCAAGAATCTAAGTAGTAATTTTTTTTTTATTTTTTTTTTTGTGAACTTTGTGCAGAATTTGTGATTACACTGCTGATCCCACCCAACCCATCACACATAGCACATAGCTGAAATTCCACTTGTTGTCTGTGTAGCTGAGTGTACAGTGCATGCCCTGCATTGAAATGTGGACTGCGTACATTTGCAACAGGCCTTTGATATTGTTTCCATCAGTTTGTTATCTGCTAATTTGCACACAGTCTGACTTCAGTAATTCAGATGAGCTCATCAGATGAAATATAATGACTTAATCCCAAAGTAATATGAAGGGATCTACTGCATATTTAATACAGAGGTTGATGGTTTTATCCTTATATTAGGTCAGTACATGTCAAATAGTGTTTTGGAGGAGTGTGCTGGATTCCACAGCCAGTAAGCACCAGTACACATGGCTCACTGCTGCAATGAGGGTGCGATGTTCCTTGCTTGAATATACCCTGATTATACAATGGAATGTGACTCACTTTTCATGGAGACTTGTGAGGACCCCATCTGTCATCAGTCTCTTCTCCTCTTTAGGTTGCAAGGGAGACAAGCCTGCATCTTCATCTGCTCAGATGTATGTTTGCAAAATGCAGAGGGACAAAATGTGGGAAAAAATCAGGAGCTCCCTAATGGGTCACCACTAATTGGAGCCAATACGTTCATGCCCATCAATCAATTAATAAAATCTAAATAAATGGAAAATATGAATATGAATTCCTGCAAATTGATCTAACATGGATTTGCAAATGCATCAGTGTTTGACCAAACAATGTACAAAATAAAATAACTAAAATAAAATAAATCAAACAACAAACAAACACAAGCACTGAATCAGATGTCTTACTTAAGTGATTCCATGCTGTTTTCGGTTCTGCACAAAGTGGTCCTGCTACATTAACAGCACAGATTTGATGGTGCTGTGCCAGCGTAACATCAAGCTACTTCCAACTAACTTACTGTGAGAGTGTGATAGCAATATTCAGTCTTTAATATATTAATAACCCTTATATTTAATTTGTACAGTTACGAGTATGTGTGGGTGCTGAAACTGGAGGGGTTAGAATTCCAAAATGATTAAAGCTACACTGTGCATGATTTAGTGACATCTATTGGTGAGGTTGCAGATTGCATTATGCCACCGCCAGACAGCATTTTGTTTCATTGTTTTTGCTATTTTGGCAATGAGCCAGGCTCCCTTGACTTCTTCTGTGATAAGCAGCTGGGGGAGGTGATGGTTTAGTGTTTAAAGCTCCAGTCACGCTGAGGAAATGCATGAGGAACTGACATTCAATTTGTGTGCATTTCAGTTCAACAAAAGTAATTTTCCCATCGGCAAAATGTGCACCTTGTCAACTGTTGTCCGCTAAGTTAATTTGAAACTTTTGGTGTGCTCAAAACTTTGAGTGGATATCAGGCGGAGAACTTTGCCGCTGCTTGCGTGTTTTTTTTTTTTTTTTTTGCTGTTTTGTCCTCTGCATGTCTTTTATTTTTCCAACTGTTGTCCGACTGTTCATTGTGGTGTTCTGCAGCTCCATGTCTGGAAGAAATAGATGACACTCTCGCTCTCTCTCTCTCTCTCTCTCTCTCTCTCTCTCTGCGAGGTGACACTGCGGAGCTGTTCTCTGCAAATCGGGAAAATATTTCTGCTCAGCGTAGAACTCTGTGGAAACACAACATCATCTGTCCATTAGGGCCCCAACTCCATGGGAGACTGACATATTTGCCAACGGACAAAATATCCTAAATACCTAACTCGTTCTTTTTTTTCTATCCGTCATTATTGTGACTGGGGCTTAAAAGTGTTGGATTTGCGACCAGAGGATCCTCGGTTCAACACCCTGTCAGGCTGGAAAATCACTAAGAGCCTGTGGGCACGGTCCTTAATCCTCAAGTTGCTCCCGGTGTGCAGTGAATGGTTGTGCGAATGGGTGAATGTGAGGCATCATTATAAAGTGCTTTAAGCTTTGGATTCAGATGGAAAAGCACGACCCCGAGGGAAAACAAAGGAGCAGCCAAAGGGACTTACTATTAGGGATGTCCCAATTGAGATGTTTTTTTGTAACACCCCCCCGCCCCACTGATCCCAATCAGAGTCATTTAATATTGAGTATCTGTCAATACTCAATCCCCATCTACGTAATACGTATTTTCCACAATATTATGCTTGCACAGAGTAGAGTACACACAGATTAAAGTCAATCCATTGTACATGCTTTCCACTTTAACAGCTCTGCAATGCATTGGGGGCAGTGTGTGTGTGTGTGTGTGTGTGTGTGTGTGTTGGGGGGGGGGACCTTCAACGCAGACTGCTTGTTAATGTTTGTATCAATGAATTCAGTGGTAGATCCGGGGGGGGGGGGGGGGGCGCTCCCCCTTTTCATGGACCAAAATAAAAAAATCCCTGTCTAATGCTGTTTCTGAACACTCTATTCAGCAAACAAGCGACTCAGCGAGACACATTTACTATACCAGACCACAATTCAGAAAAGTGTAGCAAATGTGTTCACTTTTTAGCCACAGACATTTCAAATGTTCTCAGTTACTTGTCATCAGAACGTCTTAGCAGCACATTCAAGATTGTGCAGTATAACTTCAAATGAATAAAAAGACAGGTTAGAAAGTTTATTTTCTCTGTCGTGTATTATGTGGTCAAATATGCACAAAAATGCAGGAAATGGCACCTAAAAATAAAAAAAATTCTGGGGAGGCATCCCTTACTGGACCCCCCACCCCCACCCCCCACACACACTTATTTAAACCTTGTTTGAAAATTCATGGCCCCTCTTTACAAAAAATCCTGGATCTGCCCCTGACTTAATTATTATTATTTTATTAAATTGTCAAAGAGTAGAACAGTAGAACTTGGGCAATCAGGCATGCTGCTGGAAAACATCCCCACAGCATGATGCTGCCACCACAATGCTTCACTGTACGGACGGTTCCTGGTTTCCTCCAAACCTGATGTCTGGTATTCATGACAAAGAGTTCAATCTTTGTCTCATCAGACCAGAGAATTTTGTTTCTCATGGTCTGAGAGTCCTTAGGCAGGGGTGGTGACCAAGTGGTTAGTGCACTTGGTTTCAGTGTGGAAGGTTCCAGATTCAAATCTCACCCCTGCCACATTTCTCCATGTAATCTGGAGTTGCATCAGGGAGGGCATCTGGCGTAACGCTTGTGCCAATTCAGATCCACCTCTAATTTGCTGTGGTGACCCTGAGTGAAAAAAAGGGAGCAGCCGAAGAGACTTACTATGGTCTGAGAGTCCTTCAGGTGCCTTTTGTCAAACTCCAGGTGGGCTGCTATGTGCCTTTTATGAAGGAGTGGCTTTCCTTTGACCACTCTACCATACACTGCAGGTGGATTGCTGCAGAGATGGTTGTCCTTCTAGAAGGTTCTCCTCTCTCCATGGACGAATGCTGGAGCTCTGGCAGAGTGGCCTTTTGGTTCTAGGTCACTTCTCTGATTAAGGTCCTTCTATGATCACGCAGTTTAGATGGGCAGCCAGAAATGGGCATCTCTTCACTGGCTTCCTGTCCCTGTGAGATCAGATTTTAAGGTTCTGCTACTAGCCTATAAAATTGTTCTTGGACTGGCACCTCCCTGCTTAGCTGACCTAATTAAACCCTACGTACCGGCCCGGGCTCTGTGTTCTCAGTGTGCAGGACTACTTTGTGTCCCTAGGATGAATAAAAAGTCTGCAGGTCACAGAGCTTTCTCTTATCGTGCCCCTCTTCTGTGGAATGATCTCCCTGTGCCTGTTGTATGGCTGGGGGGCCTGGCTGCCTTTTTGTTTCTGTCTTTTGTTTTTCCTTCCAGGTGGCTTGCATTTGGGACTGAGTGGCTGTGTTGCTGAGGTTATCAGGACCTCACCCTGATCACCTGCGGCTCGTCAGGACTCACAGCTGAGGTGCATCTATATGGATTGGAACATGGTGGCATTTAAGACTGGAGTATACAGTGTGTATTTGCCAGAGACTCGACCTTGTGACCAGACGGGTGAGATCGTCGTCTCGGGAGCCATCTCATCATCAGTGGATGCAGAGAACGTCCAGGGTTTGATGCACGGTCTGTGAAAGAGGAGGGGGTGAGGTCTCACGCTCGTCAGCACACTTCCTGAGGTATGTTAGATTTTGTGACTAACATTTATACAGTCAGTAAATGTGGTGTCCCTCACACCTTTATTATATTGAGCTGTATGTTAGTCATGTATCGGCTTCCACTGCAGTGGAGTTTTGTGAACTGGATGTTCCATGCCTGCAGGTTGGGAAGCTGATTAGTAATCAAGCCAGGAAGTGTTTGCTGTTTGTACACCTTTAAGTGTTCTCTCTGTGTGTAGAGTGTGGACTCACATAATGGTTCCTTCTTTCACAGACTCGGTTTGTTGCGGCCACCTGGGGGGTGTCGGTGGGGTCCTTGGGTCCGAACAGCTTCTGGCTCCGGACCGTTAGCGCTGCTGGGAGCGCACCACGCCAGACCGCACTTTCTGTTATTTTTGTATCACTGTTATGTATTAAATTCAGTTAGCCTTTGTACCGTGCTCTGCTTATTTCATACTGGGTCCTTCAAACGCTGGTCGGTTCTCCGAGCTGCGTCCGACACATAACAGTGCCAATAAAACAGATTCTGTAGAGACTTTCAAGTCCAGACTTAAGACACACTTATTTCCCCTTTCGTATGGCTAGCATACTGGCATAGTATGGTGCTATGCGTTTTACTTTTTTAAATTAATTTTATTAGGAAACAGAGCGGGCCACGGCCTCAACTTTATCTAAATTCTGGGTCTTTTAGCGAATCTTAGGGTTAGTGGCCAGTGATCACCTTAGTATTTCTTTTGTTCTTCTTGTTGCTTAATGCTGCCAAATTATACTGTATTTGTTGTCTTTCTGATGCCTGATTCTGTTTTTTTTTCTCTCTATTTGAGGTGCGGCTCTATCCAGGGATGGCTGTTTTGTCTGTTTCTGAGGCCCTCCTGTCCTGTGCACCAGCAACATTTCCTGTATATACTGTATGTTTTGTAAATTGTTTAGTCAATTGTGTCTGTAGCATGGCCCAAGCAGAGGGTCACCCCTTTGAGTCTGGTTTGCTTGAGGTTTCTTCCTCAGATCATCAGAAGCAGTTTTACTGTTGCCTATGTGCTTGCTCTGGGGGTTGGTAAAGTTAGACCTTGCTTGTGTGAAACACCTTGAGGCAACTTTGTAGTGATTTGGCGCTATATAAATGAAATAAATTGAATTGAACTGAAATTAGACAGTGCAGTTTTACTGCTGTATTATTGTTTAACTCCTTTGGATTCAAGCTGAAAATCTACAGGAGAAGCACATCGTTATTGTTTCAATTTAACTACATTTTGTTGTTTTATCCATAACTCAGAGATACTCAGTTTACTGCCAGAGAGGAGGAAGGAAAGCGGTAAAATAAATCAGTATTCACAGTATTCACAATAGCGAACTTGAAATAGGCGATTTATTTAATAGTTGATTAATAATTGATTCATTGTTGCATCTCTAGCTAAATTCAGGCTTTAAAACCTCTCTGTGGTGGTGTACAAAATTAAAAAAACAGTCACTGTCCAATTATTTATGGACCTGACGGTCAGTAATTTTGTTTTCAGAATGAAATGCTGGAAACATACATCAGAGATATGTTGCATCAAAAAAAAAAAAAAAGTGAAAGGGGTCATATTACAATATATTTGGCCAAATCAAGTTTGATCTTTTCTGAAATTTGAATGTGGCCACATTATTATGTGAAATGTCCAGTATGTTTTAAAATAAACAGACAGTATCTCGAATGAAAAAAGATTTCACTACGTCGTCGTTTCCCTGCGCTCCCCTCACTGGCCTTCTGAAGAGTTCAGTCCTGTGAAATGTTCCCACTTCAGTCTTAATTTATAGGTTTTGTTCTGTGAAAAGCATCGCACAGGCAATCAAATGTAGAAAGACAAAAGCAGCACTCAGACAGAGGCACTAGCTGGCAAAGTGAGCTGAGCCTTTCCCCTGATGGTCTCTTAAGCCGTTTAAAGTGCGTACAATTGGAGAGCTTCAGATTAAATTAGATTGTGGACAATCTCATCCTGCCTTCTCTCGTGTGAAGGATTTCAGATGACTCTTCAGATCTTGGGGATGAAGGTTGAACCCTAAAAAGGACACTGAAGACTCAGTTTGTATTCTTCACATGCTGATATACAGTCAGGTCCACAAGTACTTGGACACTGACACAATCTTTCTAATTTTGCTTCTGTACACCACTGCGGTGGAGTTAAAATTAAACAGTCAAGATGTGGTCCGGGAGTAGATTGTCAGCTTTGAGACAAGGGTCTTATTTTTTATTTTATTTTTTTTTTAAAGCATTAACCATTTAGGAGTTCTGGCTATTTATATAGACAGCACTTCCATCTTAAGAGCCCATAACAATTGGACAAATTAAATATGAGGATTATTTTTTATAAGAAATCATTACTTTTATTGCCAGTTTTCAGGACAGATACACAAACATTTCCAAGTCACTCAAATATGTCTTGGACTTCAGATATGTAGACCGGGGTTTGATTCTTGGTTGAACTATGTGTCTGTGTCCTTGAACAAGACATTTCATCTGCATTGTCCCTGTCCATGGGTAAATGGGTCTCAGCCTTGGCTTTGGAAGTATCATGCAATGGACTGGTGTCCCAGCTACTACGTTGTGTAAAATGTAAATAAAAACAATACAATGATTTGCAAATCCTCTTCAACCTATAATCAATTGAATACACTACAAAGACAAGATATTTAATGTTCAAACTGATAAACTTTTTGTTTTTGTGCAAATATTTGCTCATTTTGAAATGGATGCCTGCAACACGTTTCAAAAAAGTTGGGACGGGGCAACAAAAGACTTGGAAAGTTGATGAATGCTCAAAGAAAAGAACACCTAATTGGAAACAGGTGAGTGTCATGATTCAGTATAAAAGGAGCATCCCCAAAAGTCTCAGCCGTTCACAAGCAAAGATGGGGTGAGGATCACTACTTTGTGAACAACTACATGAAAAAATAGTCCATCAGTTTAAGAACAATGTTTCTCAACATTCAATTGCAAGGAATTTAGGGATTCCATCATCTATAGTCCATAATCAGAAGATTCAGAGAATCTGGAAAACTTTCTACACGTAAGTGGCAAGGCCGAAAACCAAAACTGAATGCCCGTGACCTTCGATCCCTCAGGCGGCACTGCATTATAAACTGACATCATTGTGTAAAGGATCTTACTGCGTGGGCTCAGGAACACTTCAGAAAACCATTGTCAGCTAACACAGTTCGTCGCTACATCTACAAGTGCAAGTTAAAACTCTACCATGCAAAGTGAAAGTCATACATCAACAACATCCAGAAATGCCGCTGCCTTCTCTGGGCAAGAGCTCATTTGAAATGGACAGACGCAAAGTGAAAAAGTGTGCTGTGGTCTGATGAGTCCACATTTGAAATTGTTTTTGGAAGTCATGGACGTTGTGTCATCCGGACAAAAGATGAAAAATACCATCCAGATTGTTACCAGCGCAAAGTTCAAAAGCCAGTGATGGTATGGGGGTGTGTTAGTGCCCATGACATGGGCAACTTACACATCGGTGATGGCACCATCAATGCTGAAAGGTACATCCAGGTTTTGGAGCAACACATGCTGCCATCCAAGCAACGTCTTTTTCAGGGACGTTCCTGCTTATTTCAGCAAGACAATGCCAAGCCACATTCTGCACGTGTTACAACAGCGTGGCTTTGTAGTAAAAGAGTGCGGGTACTAGACTGGCCTGCCTGCAGTCCAGACCTGTCAGCCATTGAAAATGTGTGGCGCATTATGAAGCACAAAATACGAAAAAGGAGACCCCATAGTGTTGAACAACTGAAGTCGCACATCAAGCAAGAATGGGAAAGAATTCCACCTACAAAGCTTCAACAATTAGTGCCCTCAGTTCCCAAACACTTATTGAGTGTTGTTAGAAGGAAAGGTGATGTAACACAGTGGTAAACATACCACTGTCCCAGCTTTTTTGAATCGTATTGCAGGCATCCATTTCAAAATGAGCAAATATTTGCACAAAAACAATAAAGTCTATCAGTTTGAACATTAAATATCTTGTCTTTGTGGTGTATTCAATTGAATATAGGTTGAAGAGGATTTGCAATTCATTGTATTCTATTTTTATTTACATTTCACACAATGTCCCAACTTCATTGGAATTGGGGTTGTATATTGGATATAGTCTTAAACACAAGCAGGCACTGGCTCTTCATTCAGGCTCTTATATACACCCACAATATACACCCAAAGGTTCCCCAGCTGACACTGAATTATACCAATTCATCATTCAGAAGCTTTTACAAGTAATTTCACAAATTTCTGCAAACTTGTAGCATTCATCTTGTTGTATATTTGGAAACTCAGACACTGAACAAAAGCTGAAACAAATCCATCTTCTAAGCATTATTTTTAAGGAACTTTATAGAGTACACATTTTAAGTGATTTAATACAACTCTGGTGGTTGGCTCTCACTGCGGTATTGTATCACTTCCTGTTCCGGAGCACAGCGGTGTTTTTCTGTATCTGTTAGCTGTTTAATCTGCGCAGTTAGATTGATCTAGTTATCTAGATTACGATTTGTTTCCCAGTGTAATCTTTATGTGCCTTAACTAAAGCACTCCTTCTGCTGAATCACCTCTAAATTATTTACACATTATTCACTTTGCATGTTTTTAGGAATCCGCTAGCTTAGCATAGCTACTAGCTCTTAGCTGATTTAGCATGGCGGCTTCTCCTGTCTCTCCCGCACTTTTCTGCTCTGGGTGTGAAATGTTTAGTTATTCCTCGGCCTCCTTTAGCAGTAACGGTACTTGTAATAAGTGTAGCTTATTCGTAGCTTTGGAGGCCAGGCTGGGCGAATTGGAGACTCGGCTCTGCACCATGGAAAATTCTACAGCTAGCCAGGCCCCTGTAGTCGGTGCGGACCAAGGTAGCTTAGCCGCCGTTAGTTACCCCCTGGCAGATCCCGAGCAGCCGGGAAAGCAGGCTGACTGGGTGACTGTGAGGAGGAAGCGTAGCCCTAAACAGAAGCCCCGTGTACACCGCCAACCCGTTCACATCTCTAACCGTTTTTCCCCACTCGACGACACACCCGCCGAGGATCAAACTCTGGTTATTGGCGACTCTGTTTTGTGAAATGTGAAGTTAGCGACACCAGCAACCACCAGCATCAATTGTCTTCCGGGGGCCAGAGCAGGCGACATTGAAGGAAATTTGAAACTGCTGGCTAAGGTTAAGCGTAAATTTGGTAAGATTGTAATTCACGTCGGCAGTAATGACACCCGGTTACGTCAATCGGAGGTCACTAAAATTAACATTAAATCGGTGTGTAACTTTGCAAAAACAATGTCGGACTCTGTAGTTTTCTCTGGGCCCCTCCCCAATCAGACCGGGAGTGACATATTTAGCCGCATGTTCTCCTTGAATTGCTGGCTGTCTGAGTGGTGTCCAAAAAATGAGGTGGGCTTCATAGATAATTGGCAAAGCTTCTGGGGAAAACCTGGTCTTGTTAGGAAAGACGGCATCCATCCCACTTTGGATGGAGCAGCTCTCATTTCTAGAAATCTGGCCAATTTTCTTAAATCCTCCAAACCGTGACTATCCAGGGTTGGGACCAGGAAGCAGAGTTGTAGTCTTACACACCTCTCTGCAGCTTCTCTCCCCCTGCCATCCCCTCATTACCCCATCCCCGTAGAGACGGTGCCTGCTCCCAGACTACCAATAACCAGCAAAAATCTATTTAAGCATAAAAATTCAAAAAGAAAAAATAATATAGCACCTTCAACTGCACCACAGACTAAAACAGTTAAATGTGGTCTATTAAACATTAGGTCTCTCTCTTCTAAGTCCCTGTTGGTAAATGATATAATAATTGATCAACATATTGATTTATTCTGCCTTACAGAAACCTGGTTACAGCAGGATGAATATGTTAGTTTAAATGAGTCAACACCCCCGAGTCACACTAACTGTCAGAATGCTCGTAGCACGGGCCGGGGCGGAGGATTAGCAGCAATCTTCCATTCCAGCTTATTAATTAATCAAAAACCCAGACAGAGCTTTAATTCATTTGAAAGCTTGACTCTTAGTCTTGTCCATCCAAATTGGAAGTCCCAAAAACCAGTTTTATTTGTTATTATCTATCGTCCACCTGGTCGTTACTGTGAGTTTCTCTGTGAATTTTCAGACCTTTTGTCTGACTTAGTGCTTAGCTCAGATAAGATAATTATAGTGGGCGATTTTAACATCCACACAGATGCTGAGAATGACAGCCTCAACACTGCATTTAATCTATTATTAGACTCTATTGGCTTTGCTCAAAAAGTAAATGAGTCCACCCACTACTTTAATCATATCTTAGATCTTGTTCTGACTTATGGTATGGAAATAGAAGACTTAACAGTATTCCCTGAAAACTCCCTTCTGTCTGATCATTTCTTAATAACATTTACATTTACTCTGATGGACTACCCAGCAGTGGGGAATAAGTTTCATTACACTAGAAGTCTTTCAGAAAACGCTGTAACTAGGTTTAAGGATATGATTCCTTCTTTATGTTCTCTAATGCCATATACCAACACAGTGCAGAGTAGCTACCTAAACTCTGTAAGTGAGATAGAGTATCTCGTCAATAGTTTTACATCCTCATTGAAGACAACTTTTGATGCTGTAGCTCCTCTGAAAAAGAGAGCTTTAAATCAGAAGTGCCTGACTCCGTGGTATAACTCACAAACTCGTAGCTTAAAGCAGATAACCCGTAAGTTGGAGAGGAAATGGCGTCTCACTAATTTAGAAGATCTTCACTTAGCCTGGAAAAAGAGTCTGTTGCTCTATAAAAAAGCCCTCTGTAAAGCTAGGACATCTTTCTACTCATCACTAATTGAAGAAAATAAGAACAACCCCAGGTTTCTTTTCAGCACTGTAGCCAGGCTGACAAAGAGTCAGAGCTCTATTGAGCTGAGTATTCCATTAACTTTAACTAGTAATGACTTCATGACTTTCTTTGCTAACAAAATTTTAACTATTAGAGAAAAAATTACTCATAACCATCCCAAAGACGTATCGTTATCTTTGGCTGCTTTCAGTGATGCCGGTATTTGGTTAGACTCTTTCTCTCCGATTGTTCTGTCTGAGTTATTTTCATTAGTTACTTCATTCAAACCATCAACATGTTTATTAGACCCCATTCCTACCAGGCTGCTCAAGGAAGCCCTACCATTATTTAATGCTTCGATCTTAAATATGATCAATCTATCTTTGTTAGTTGGCTATGTACCACAGGCTTTTAAGGTGGCAGTAATTAAACCATTACTTAAAAAGCCATCACTTGACCCAGCTATCTTAGCTAATTATAGGCCAATCTCCAACCTTCCTTTTCTCTCAAAAATTCTTGAAAGGGTAGTTGTAAAACAGCTAACTGATCATCTGCAGAGGAATGGTCTATTTGAAGAGCTTCAGTCAGGTTTTAGAATTCATCATAGTACAGAAACAGCATTAGTGAAGGTTACAAATGATCTTCTTATGGCCTCGGACAGTGGACTCATCTCTGTGCTTGTTCTGTTAGACCTCAGTGCTGCTTTTGATACTGTTGACCATAAAATTTTATTACAGAGATTAGAGCATGCCATAGGTATTAAAGGCACTGCGCTGCGGTGGTTTGAATCATATTTGTCTAATAGATTACAATTTGTTCATGTAAATGGGGAATCTTCTTCACAGACTAAAGTTAATTATGGAGTTCCACAAGGTTCTGTGCTAGGACCAATTTTATTCACTTTATATATGCTTCCCTTAGGCAGTATTATTAGACGGTATTGCTTAAATTTTCATTGTTACGCAGATGATACCCAGCTTTATCTATCCATGAAGCCAGAGGACACACACCAATTAGCTAAACTGCAGGATTGTCTTACAGACATAAAGACATGGATGACCTCTAATTTCCTGCTTTTAAACTCAGATAAAACTGAAGTTATTGTACTTGGCCCCACAAATCTTAGAAACATGGTGTCTAACCAGATCCTTACTCTGGATGGCATTACCCTGACCTCTAGTAATACTGTGAGAAATCTTGGAGTCATTTTTGATCAGGATATGTCATTCAAAGCGCATATTAAACAAATATGCAGGACTGCTTTTTTGCATTTACGCAATATCTCTAAAATCAGAAAGGTCTTGTCTCAGAGTGATGCTGAAAAACTAATTCATGCATTTATTTCCTATAGGCTGGACTATTGTAATTCATTATTATCAGGTTGTCCTAAAAGTTCCCTAAAAAGCCTTCAGTTAATTCAAAATGCTGCAGCTAGATTACTGACGGGGACTAGAAGGAGAGAGCATATCTCACCCATATTGGCCTCTCTTCATTGGCTTCCTGTTAATTCTAGAATAGAATTTAAAATTCTTCTTCTTACTTATAAGGTTTTGAATAATCAGGTCCCATCTTATCTTAGGGACCTCGTAGTACCATATCACCCCAATAGAGCGCTTCGCTCTCAGACTGCAGGCTTACTTGTAGTTCCTAGGGTTTGTAAGAGTAGAATGGGAGGCAGAGCCTTCAGCTTTCAGGCTCCTCTCCTGTGGAACCAGCTCCCAATTCAGATCAGGGAGACAGACACCCTCTCTACTTTTAAGATTAGGCTTAAAACTTTCCTTTTTGCTAAAGCTTATAGTTAGGGCTGGATCAGGTGACCCTGAACCATCCCTTAGTTATGCTGCTATAGACGTAGACTGCTGGGGGGTTCCCATGATGCACTGTTTCTTTCTCTTTTTGCTCTGTATGCACCACTCTGCATTTAATCATTAGTGATCGATCTCTGCTCCCCTCCACAGCATGTCTTTTTCCTGGTTCTCTCCCTCAGCCCCAACCAGTCCCAGCAGAAGACTGCCCCTCCCTGAGCCTGGTTCTGCTGGAGGTTTCTTCCTGTTAAAAGGGAGTTTTTCCTTCCCACTGTAGCCAAGTGCTTGCTCACAGGGGGTCGTTTTGACCGTTGGGGTTTTACATAATTATTGTATGGCCTTGCCTTACAATATAAAGCGCCTTGGGGCAACTGTTTGTTGTGATTTGGCGCTATATAAAAAAATTGATTGATTGATTGATTGATTGATAATACAGATTGCTTGATAAATAGATTGTAAGCAACTGGGGAAAAGTCAGCTCAAAAAACTTTGGCCAAGGTGTATGTAAACTTTGTCCTTAAGTAAATATTTGAAAATTACTTCAATGAACATTACTGACTCTCAGCAGCAACTAATGCTAATAGAAATTGCAATATACGCAATATGCACTATCTAATCCATTTACATTTTTTTCCACGAATCTGATTGGTTAATCGTGTGAGATTTCAAGCCGTATAATATCAGGGTAACAGTGGCAAAATATTCGACTTTCACATTTGGATGTATTACTCTGCGCCCTGACCGGCATTCTGACGAGATGTCATTCCTGTCGAATATCATTCCTGTCTTCCGCGCAACTGTGCATGCACACACATGCGCATTATTGTCGGGACGCATAACTGTCGATTTATGCGATGAGACACAATTCGACAGAACATCAGCTGTGCACGGTGCTAGCCGTTAGTGCTGTTAGCTGAGAGCGAGAGCAAGTCGCATACCGACGCCACCGCTGAAATGGGCAAATTTAAGATACCATACAAAAGTGTTATGTGTCGACGCGGGTTGAGGAGCGGACCTGCGTCTGACGGAACCCAGCGCCAAAACAACCAGAAAGCGGTTCCAATAACAAAACAATTTATTTTCCCCCTTTGGTGCATAACAAAGTGTACAAACAAAAACTGCGTCGGTCTGGCGGAGTGAAGGACAGCACGCTCTCCAGTGCCCAAAAGGATCGAAGCCCGGTGCTTCTGGACCCACGTTCACCGCCAAACACCCCCCAGGTGGACACGACAAACCGACTCTGCGAAGGATAGAAAAGGTGAGGTAAGTCAGCAGCTACAACTAATATCCTTCAAAAGGCACACACTATCAGCAACACATTCAGGTCCGAATTCAAGCTTTATGTAAATGAGCAGCTTCTCACAACAGGTGGAGGATCATCAGTCCGCATGCCACGGCAGTGAGAAGCGAGCTGCACAACTCTCATCAAAGTTCAAATATACTGCGTAACAAAATACCAAGTTACTGTTAACAATTATTCAGATAATCAATCACCTCTGATGTGTGCTGACAGCATGTGTCCCTCACCCTTCCTCCTTCACAGGCACGATGTGTCAAACCCAGGCGTGGTCCTCAGCGTCTCACAAACGAACATCACAAGGTCGAGTTCCCGGCAATTCTGCTTGAATCACACATGACTTAAATGCAGAACGCCATCTCATTATCTGCTTCAGCTGAAAGTCTTTAAGGTTGCACGTGAGCACCATCCACAGGTGCTGCACATCATGTTGATGAGGGTGAAGGACTCTTCTGCCAGCACCTTCTCGACAGACAATAAATCAGTTTGCATACCACCTGGACAGCAAAGAAAAGAAAAGAACACCAAAATGTCCAGCCACCCCCCCCCCCCAACACACAACACAAAAGTATCGATGTGGATTCTGATACAGAATTATCATTTCACATTTGATGGATTTTGACATTTGATGGATTACTCCCCGCCCTGGCCCCTGTTGGAGCGACGCTGCTTCATGGTAAGTCTCGCTGACCGAATTACATACAGAAAATAAGTGTTTGATAATGTATAGTTCTTGATAATTGTAATGTGGGAATAACCCCTTGTGTCTGGTGATTTGAGGACATTCATGCTGGTTACACGGTCGCAAATAGGCGTTTTACCGGCTCCGTTTATGCGTCGCGGGTAAAGCTCATATTTACGACTGTATAACCACCATGAATGTCTGCAAATCATCGGACACAATAGGGTTATTCCCAAATTACAATTATCAAGAACTATATGTCATCAAAGACTTATATTTAGTATAGGCTATCATTGGTCCTTTGAGCATTTTAACCATTATTGTATGAATTGCAGATATTTGTTTTCAGGCTCAAACATGCAAGGCACTCTTCTTGTTCTGGAAGTTATTTCCATCTTCCATCTACTCTGTCAGACTGAGGATAAATGTCACCCAAAAAGAAGAAGTGGAATTTTCTTCAGGCAAACAAGGCAGAAAACTGGAGTGGCCTCTCATAGTAAGCAGACGGCACCATCTGTTGGACACTGCTGTGCTGCAAAAATCAAACAGCCATGTGGCCTTGTCGCTCTTTGTCAGTAGACAAGATTCAGTTTCCAATGAGGTGACGTATACAACCCCTGGCAAAAATTATGGAATCACCGGCCTCAGAGGATGTTCATTCAGTTGTTTAATTTTGTAGAAAAAAAGCAGATCACAGACATGACACAAAACTAAAGTCATTTCAAATGGCAACTTTCTGGCTTTAAGAAACACTATAAGAAATCAAGAAAAAAAAGATTGTGGCAGTCAGTAACGGTTACTTTTTTAGACCAAGCAGAGAAAAAAAAATGGAATCACTCAATTCTGAGGAAAAAATTATGGAATCACCCTGTAAATTTTCATCCCCCAAATTAACACCTGCATCAAATCATATCTGCTCATTGACATTGACCCTATGTGTCTTTTTGCAAGGAATGTTTTTGCAGTATTTGCTCTATGGCAAGATGCATTATCATCTTGAAAAATGATTTCATCATCCCCAAACATCCTTTCAATTGTCCAAAATATCAACATAAACTTGTGCATTTATTGATGATGTAATGACAGCCATCTCCGCAGTGCCTTTACCTGACATGCAGCCCCATATCATCAATGACTGTGGAAATTTACATGTTCTCTTCAGGCAGTCAGCTTTATAAATCTCATTGGAAAGGCACCAAACAAAAGTTCCAGCATCATCACCTTGCCCAATGCAGATTCGAGATTCATCACTGAATATGACTTTCATCCAGTCATCCACAGTCCACAATTGCTTTTCCTTAGCCCATTGTAACCTTGTTTTTTTTCTGTTTAGGTGTTAATGATGCTTTTCGTTTAGCTTTTCTGTATGTAAATCCCATTTCCTTTAGGCGGTTTCTTACAGTTCGGTCACAGACGTTGACTCCAGTTTCCTCCCATTCGTTCCTCATTTGTTTTGATGTACATTTTTCGATTTTTGAGACATATTGCTTTAAGTTTTCTGTCTTGACGCTTTGATGTCTTCCTTGGTCTACCAGTATGTTTGCCTTTAACAACCTTCCCATGTTGTTTGTATTTGGTCCAGAGTTTAGACATAGCTGACTGTGAACAACCAACATCTTTTGCAACATTGCGTGATGATTTACTCTCTTTTAAGAGTTTGATAATCCTCTCCTTTGTTTCAATTGACATCTCTCGTGTTGGAGCCATGATTCATGTCAGTCCACTTGGTGCAACAGCTCTCCAAGGTGTGTTCACTCCTTTTTAGATGCAGACTAACGAGCAGATCTGATATGATGCAGGTGTTAGTTTTGGGGGTGAAAATTTACAGGGTGATTCCATAATTTTTTCCTCAGAATTGAGTGATTCCATATTTTTTCCTCTGCTTGGTCTAAAAAAGTAACCGTTACTGACTGCCACAATCTTTTTTTCTTGATTTCTTATAGTGTTTCTTAAAGCCAGAAAGTTGCCATTTGAAATGACTTTAGTTTTGTGTCATGTCTGTGATCTGCTTTTTTTCTACAAAATTAAACAACTGAATGAACATCCTCCGAGGCCGGTGATTCCATAATTTTTGCCAGGGGTTGTAGACGAGTTCCAAATGATTGGAAAAACTTGAATAAATGAGTGGAGAACACACACACACCGTAGGTCACAAGGTTTCACCGAATGGTGTGATGAGGATGAAAATGACATGAATCTCATCACACCAGTTATCAGACTGCAACCCAGTGAAACATCTACAAGAGATTTTGGTCAACATTCTCCAGAACCATCATTAAAACACCAAGTGACGGAATTACTTTGGGAATAATAGTATTCAGTCTCTCCAGCAAAGTTTCAAAGAATTTTAATATCAATGCCAAGTGACACTCATCTTGTTCTGGTATCATGTGGTGGCCCAATCCTTTTCTAAGTCACTGAGGGCCTGACCTTACACCCGGTGCCAACAGCACATTGCAATTTTCATTGTATGGAAACTAACAATTCTCCCTGCCAATTACTGTTCTAATACTCAAAAAATGTTCTTGGAATGTCTGTTACTGCTTTTTCACTTTGTCTTGTCTCTGTCAAGATTTAATTTCAAGACTGGTCAAGACCACAACATAGGGGATATCATGAAATCAGCTGTTCATTGATTTATTAACTTCTTTACTGTGACTGGATGTAAAACTCCACGCTTCAAAAGCAACCAATATCTTTTTTTGGTACTGGAAAACAAAACAAAGCAAAAAACAAACAAAGAAAAAAAAACAAGGGTTGAATAAAGATGGTCTTGCTGATTTTTGTTCAAAGTTAGTTTTTATGGAGGTGTTTTCAAAGTAATGTGGCTCTTTCAGATCACTTGTTTTACTTGTTCACGCTGAAGTGTGAGACCCGCACTAGTCTGGTCCTGATCTTGACTTGGTCTAAACTCCTCACAGTCTTGATCTGGTCTCTGCCTCAATGCACTCAAGTCTCGGTCATGACATGGTCTTAATTTCAGTGATCTTGTCGACAACAGACACCCGCTTAGTGGTGGTCACTTCTGTGTTTTTTTCCCCTTGTGTTTTCAGACTTCACATATCATCTGTCTGCTTGAATCATCACAAACACTGTTGCTGACAAAGTTTACATGCGCTCTCTTTCCAGACAGCAGGTGGCAGCAAAAGGCTGTTTTGTTAGACAAATCAGTGTAGCTTTCGTGCTCAATCAAAGCAAGCCATGTTTCATTGTCTGGCATTTCTTTCATGATTTTCAGGTTAGAAATTTACATGGAAGCATCTGAAGTGTCAATGTTAAAGACTGAATATTTAGGTAGGAAGCTGCGGGAGGCAGATAAAGTGATGACAGTGGGGGCTGATGTGTAAAATATGTTGAAAAGCGCCATGTTTGGACATTGCTAATAGCTGTAATGCTAATATGCTAGCAGCTACACTTAGCCCTTTGTATTACCCTACGGTCAGATATGCTACAAATGAGGGCGGCAAGCAGGTTACTTGCCGTTATTGTGTAGAACTGATAGATTTTTAAGGATGGGGAAAGCCAACACTGTCAGAATGCGCTTGACTACTTGCCTGAAACAAAGTTAGACTTATTTCAGTACATTTCACGTTGACATTCCTGAATCGCATGCTAACATCATAAAATGTCTTGTAAATCACCTTTGAGGTATTGTTTTGTAAGAAAAAACATATCTAGATTTAGACAGGTTTACTTCTTGCTAATATGTTACATTTAAATAGAATTAGCGCTTTCTCAGAGCATATTCTGCCATCTTGGATTGTTTTGTTCCTCAACCAACAAACGTACATCAAGCTGTCTTCACGCTGCCCAGACTGGCAGTTGTCATGTCCTCTTGCTCAGCATTTGCATAAAATAGACTTCTCCTCTAATTTGGCCATGCTGAGCTGTCGTTATATCAACCAAATGTTTCTTGTGAAACACCCACTCTGGCTGAAAATGAAGAGCAGCTCATCACGCTGACGCTGTGGCTTGAAGCTAATCTGCTCAAGGAGAGAGACATTTTCTTATTTTACGTGACGCCATAATGGTATCGGTACATCTTACAACCCATAGCTGAAGGCATGTGAGGAAAAGTTCATGAATGTTTTCTGAAAAATATACAAAGTGTACATTTGACATCTTTTAGTTTATTGCATATTAACTATTTCAACAGTACCTGTCCAAGTTAACCAAAATAGTTCAATAAGAAAAATCTGATAAAAGCTTTATTTAAGTGTTACAGTTGAAAATAAAATTACTGTAGATGTGAAAGAGAAATAATATGTGACATATGTATTTGTCTATGGAGGTGATACAAAGAAATTAATACAGTTGTATGCAAAAGTTTGGGCACCCCTGATAATTTTCATGATTTTTCTTTGTAAATCATTGGCTGTCTGGATCAGAAATTTCAGTTAAATACGAGGTCTATTAGATAATAAACCGACCCTTTTATTTTTTTTTTAACTATATGGATTTGAATGACGTGCGATTACAGCAATCATGCTTGAACCCTCGTGCACATGCGTGAGTTTTTTCACGCGTGTCGGTGACGTCATTTCCCTGTGGGCAGGCCTTGAGTGAGATGTGGTCCCGCCCTCTCAGCTGAATTCCTTTGTTTCACACGCTGCTCGAGACGGCGTGCGTTGCTTTATCAAAATTTTTTCTGGACCTGTGAGGAATATCCGAGTGGACACTATTCGAGAAATTAAGCTGGTTTTCAGTGAAAAGTTTAACGGCTGATGAGAGATTATGGGGTGTTTCTGTCGGTGTAAGGACTTCCCACAGAGCAGGATGTTGTGCAACGCTTCCAGACGCCGTCGTCGGCCTGTTTCGACCTGAAAACATCCTAATTTAAGGCTTAATTCACCCAGGACGTCGTGAGAGAACAGAGAAGATTCAGAAGAGGCCGGCATGAGGACTTTATGCGGACATTCCACTGTTTAAGGACATTTTTTAATGAAAGACGTGCGCGCAAATTTGCCGAGTCGTTTCTGTGACGACTCTGCAAATCTGTGTGCGCCGCGACAGGAAAAACACCTCCGTGTTGAAAACCATTTGTAAAATTCAGGCGGCTTTTGATGGCTTTCAACAAGTGACTGAGAAATTGTTTAACAGCTTGGGCATGTTCCAACTTGCCCGTTAAGGTTTCCAACGGAGGTGTTTTTCCTGTGGCGACCCCCCGCGTTCGGGTCCAGCCCGACATGCGACTCTGCCCGCACGTTCTTTCATTACAAAAAGTCCATTAACAATGGAATGTCTGAATAAACTCCTCATGCCGACTTCTGAAAGTTCTCTGTTCTCTGACGACTTCCTGGGTCAACAGAGCCTGAAATGTGGAAGTTTTCAACTTGAAACGGCGAGACGCTGCCGCCTCGAAGCGCAGATCGCCGTCAGGCACTGTGGGCCGTCCTTACGGCGACACTACCAGACCAAAATCTCTCATCAGCCGTTAAAATTTTTACCGAAAACCAGCTGAATTTATCGAATGGTGTCCACTCAGTTGTGCCTTACACTTTTGAAAAAAATTTGATCAAACAAAGCAGCAGTCTCTGAGCCATTCCTAAACAATGAAAAAATCGACGAGAGGGTGGGTGACTCCTCACTCAAAGACTGCCCGCAGGCGAATGACGTAACCGACAGGCGTGAAAAAACTCTCGCATGCCCACGAGGGTTCAAGCATGTCTGATGTAATCACACGTGATTCAAATCCATATGGTTTTTGAAAAAAATAATAAGGTCGGATACTTTTCTAATAGACCTCATATGTCATATAGCAGATGAACACACTGATATTTGAAGTGAAATGATGTTTATAGTATTTACAGAAAGTGTGCAATAATTATTTAAACAAAATGTAAATGAGTCCACCCACCACTTTAATCATATCTTAGATCTTGTTCTGACTTATGGTATGGAAATTGAAGACTTAACAGTATTCCCTGAAAACTCCCTTCTGTCTGATCATTTCTTAATAACATTTACATTTACTCTGATGGACTACCCAGCAGTGGGGAATAAGTTTCATTACACTAGAAGTCTTTCAGAAAGTGCTGTAACTAGGTTTAAGGATATGATTCCTTCTTTATGTTCTCTAATGCCATATACCAACACAGTGCAGAGTAGCTACCTAAACTCTGTAAGTGAGATAGAGTATCTCGTCAGTAGTTTTACATCCTCATTGAAGACAACTTTTGATGCTGTAGCTCCTCTGAAAAAGAGAGCTTTAAATCAGAAGTGCCTTACTCCGTGGTATAACTCACAAACTCGCAGCTTAAAGCAGATAACCCGTAAGTTGGAGAGGAAATGGTGTCTCACTAATTTAGAAGATCTTCACTTAGCCTGGAAAAAGAGTCTGTTGCTCTATAAAAAAAAACCCTCTGTAAAGGTAGGACATCTTACTACGCATCACTAATTGAAGAAAATAAGAACAACCCCAGGTTTCTTTTCAGCACTGTAGCCAGGCTGACAAAGAGTCAGAGCTCTATTGAACTGAGTATTCCTTTAACTTTAACTAGTAATGACTTCATGACTTTCTTTGCTAATAAAATTTTAACTATTAGAGAAAAAATAACTCATAACCATCCCAAAGACGTATTGTTATCTTTGGCTGCTTTCAGTGATGCCGGTATTTGGTTAGACTCTTTCTCTCAGATTGTTCTGTCTGAGTTATTTTCATTAGTTACTTCATCCAAACCATCAACATGTTTATTAGACCCCATTCCTACCAGGCTGCTCAAGGAAGCCCTACCATTATTTAATGCTTCGATCTTAAATATGATCAATCTGTCTTTATTAGTTGGCTATGTACCACAGGCTTTTAAGGTGGCAGTAATTAAACCATTACTTAAAAAGCCATCACTTGACCCAGCTATCTTAGCTAATTATAGGCCAATCTCCAACCTTCCTTTTCTCTCAAAAATTCTTGAAAGGGTAGTTGTAAAACAGCTAACTGATCATCTGCAGAGGAATGGTCTATTTGAAGAGTTTCAGTCAGGGTTTAGAATTCATCATAGTACAGAAACAGCATTAGTGAAGTTTACAAATGATCTTCTTATGGCCTCAGACAGTGGACTCATCTCTGTGCTTGTTCTGTTAGACCTCAGTGCTGCTTTTGATACTGTTGACCATAAAATTTTATTACAGAGATTGGAGCATGCCATAGGTATTAAAGGCACTGCGCTGCGGTGGTTTGAATCATATTTATCTAATAGATTACAATTTGTTCATGTAAATGGGGAATCTTCTTCACAGACTAAGGTTAATTATGGAGTTCCACAAGGTTCTGTGCTAGGACCAATTTTATTCACTTTATACATGCTTCCCTTAGGCAGTATTATTAGACAGCATTGCTTAAATTTTCATTGTTATGCAGATGATACTCAGCTTTATCTATCCATGAAGCCAGAGGACACACACCAATTAGCTAAACTGCAGGATTGTCTTACAAACATAAAGACATGGATGACCTCTAATTTCCTGCTTTTAAACTCAGATAAAACTGAAGTTACTTGGCCCCACAAATCTTAGAAACATGGTGTCTAACCAGATCCTTACTCTGGATGGCATTACCCTGACCTCTAGTAATACTGTGAGAAATCTTGGAGTCATTTTTGATCAGGATATGTCATTCAAAGCACATATTAAACAAATATGTAGGACTGCTTTTTTGCATTTACGCAATATCTCTAAAATTAGAAAGGTCTTGTCTCAGAGTGATGCTAAAAAACTAATTCATGCATTTATTTCCTCTAGGCTGGACTATTGTAATTCATTATTATCAGGTTGTCCTAAAAGTTCCCTGAAAAGCCTTCAATTAATTCAAAATGCTGCAGCTAGAGTACTAACGGGGACTAGAAGGAGAGAGCATATCTCACCCATATTGGCCTCTCTTCATTGGCTTCCTGTTAATTCTAGAATTAACAGGAGCTGTCACTCATCAACTATGACAGCTGTCACCGATCATCTGCACTTCACCCTGGATAAAAGCAGGATGACACCTCCACCACATCGCCGAGATATCGACTTCTTTGAGAGGTAACTTTCTCTGCCTGTGTTGATTGATTCTAAGAGCTATTGTGTTGCAGCTGTCTCCTCAGAGGACTGGCGTGGGTCGCGACTGTTTCGTCCAACTTCCCACCAGATAAGTGGTACTCAGACACTGTACGAGTGTGTGTTAGAGGTGGAGGTGGAATTCCCACCGTTATTGTTACGGGGTGTATACACACCCACACTTGACTGTCTTTGTTCTCTGCCAACAGTACCAGATCCGACACGCTGAGACGGTGGCCACCTGGGGACTTCGGGACTTGGCGGCTCCAGTATCCTTCGGGTTCGGTGGCGGTGGAAATCGTGTGGTTCCGGTTCATCTCCAGACGGACGTCTCCTATCGTCAAGCCTGCCCACACGACACCTTCATTCATTGACTTGTATCTATTCTATAATCTGCTGTGTGTGATTGTGACATTCACAACAGTAAAGTGTTCTAATTTAACTCCCTCTATTGTCCGTTCATTTACGCCCCCTGTTGTGGGTCCGTGTCACTACACTTTCCCAACAGGATATCTCGGCCAGTGTCATGGACTCCGAGGGGCGTCACCCAGCTGTTGAACGACCAATGGGAGAGCAGGGAGCGCAGGCGTCTGCAGGAGGCGTGATTGGTGAGCTGCAGCACATCCTCACCGCCTTTACGGCTCGGTTGGATCAGCTGACCGAGCAAAACATCCTCCTGAACCGCAGGGTCGAGGCTCTCTCCACGCAGGTGGCGGCGAGCGCTCAGGGCGCTGCGGCAGCTCCTCCTCCTGCCGACCCTGTGCAGGATATGAATGTTCCAGTGGTTGTTCAACAACCCCTCCCACCATCCCCTGAAGCATACATAAGCCCTCCAGAGCCATACGGAGGTTGTGTGGAGACGTGCGCGGACTTTCTCATGCAGTGTTCGCTTGTCTTTGCACAACGTCCCATCATGTACGCGTCAGATGCTAGTAAAGTAGCTTATGTAATTAATCTGCTTCGAGGAGAGGCACGCGCTTGGGCTACGGCCCTTTGGGAGCAAAATTCACGGCTCCTTCACACGTACACTGGGTTTGTGAGGGAGTTCAAAACCGTGTTTGATCACCCTAACAGGGGAGAGACCGCTTCGACTGTGCTGCTGTCAATGAGACAGGGACGCCGGAGCGCAGCCGCTTATGCAGTCGACTTCCGCATCGCGGCTGCGAGGTCCGGCTGGAATAACGCTGCGCTCTGCGCCGCCTTCGTAAACGGACTGTCGTCGGTCCTGAAGGAGCACCTGGTGGCCAAGGATGAACCGCGGGAATTAGATGGGCTTATCGATCTTGTTATACGGTTAGACAATCGGTTGGAAGAACACCGTCGGGAACGAGACGAAGGGCGTGGCCGGGCACGCGCCGTCCCTCTTCCTTCCGGGTCCGAAAAAGGTCCGCCCTTCCCACGCTCCCTGGCCTCTACGCCCCGCGTGGCAACAGCTCCCCCTGCTGACGAAGCTATGGACACGAGCAGGGCCACATTTAGACCACCGAATAGACAGAGGAGGCTTCCCCGCGGGGCGTGTTTTGTTTGCGGCTCAACTGAGCACCAATTGAGAGACTGCCGCGAACGGTTAAACACCAACGCCCGCCCCTAGAAACTGGGCTTAGGGTGGGCCAAGAAATTCACGTGGGACACACACACATTTCCACACGGCTCCCAGTTACAATCCTTAGCGGAGATTTAACCCTTCAGGTCCCAGCACTGGTAGACACAGGGTCAGAAGGGAATCTGCTAGACAGCAGATGGGCCAGGGAGGTAGGGCTCCCTCTGGTGGCGCTTCCTTCACCATTGCAGGTGCGAGCACTAGATGGCACCCTACTCCCTTTAATCACACACAGGACGCTACCAGTAACTCTGGTGGTGTCAGGGAATCATCGGGAGGAGATAGAGTTTTTTGTGACCCCCTCTACCTCCCGGGTGATTCTGGGGTTCCCCTGGATGCTAAAACACAATCCCCGGATTGATTGGCCGTCCCCGGTGGTGGTACAGTGGAGCGAGACCTGCCATCGGGTGTGTTTGGGATTCTCGGTCCCTCCCGGTTCCCAGGCTAAGGAGCAGGTCAAAGTTCCCCCCAATCTATCGGCGGTGCCGGTTGAGTACCACGATCTTGCTGACGTTTTTAGCAAGGATCGGGCACTCACCCTTCCCCCGCACCGTCCGTACGATTGTGCCATCGATTTGATGCCAGGCGTGGAGTTCCCGTCCAGCAGGCTGTACAACCTCTCCCGACCTGAGCGCGAATCGATGGAGACCTACATCCGGGACTCCTTAGCTGCCGGGTTGATCCGTAACTCCACCTCCCCGATGGGAGCAGGTTTCTTTTTTGTGGGCAAGAAAGACGGCGGTCTTCATCCATGCATTGATTACCGGGGGCTGAACGAGATCACGGTTCGCAACCGATACCCGTTGCCTTTGTTGGATTCGGTGTTCACCCCCCTGCATGGAGCCAAAATATTCACAAAGCTGGATCTTAGGAACGCATATCACGTAGTTCAGGTCCGGAAGGGAGACGAATGGAAGACGGCATTCAACACCCCGTTAGGTCATTTTGAGTACCTGGTCATGCCGTTCGGCCTCACTAACGCCCCCGCGATGTTCCAAGCTTTGGTAAATGACGTCTTGTGGGACTTCCTGCACCGATTCGTCTTTGTATATCTGGACGATATACTCATTTTTTCTCCGGACCCTGAGACCCATGTACAGCATGTACGTCAGGTCCTGCAGCGGTTGTTAGAGAACCGGCTGTTTGTGAAGGGCGAGAAGTGTGAGTTCCACCGCACCTCTTTGTCCTTCCTGGGGTTTATCATCTCCTCCAACTCCGTCGCCCCGGATCTGGCCAAGGTTACAGCGGTGAGAGACTGGCCCCAACCTACGAGCCGTAGGAAGCTGCAACAGTTCCTCGGCTTCGCAAATTTTTACAGGAGGTTCATTAAGGGGTATAGTCAGGTAGTTAGCCCCCTGACAGCCCTGACCTCACCAAAAGTTCCCTTCACCTGGTCGGATCGGTGCGATGCCGCGTTCAGGGAGTTGAAACAGCGCTTCTCGACTGCACCCGTCTTGGTGCAGCCCGATCCCAGTCGCCAGTTTGTGGTTGAAGTGGACGCCTCTGACTCAGGGATAGGAGCCGTGCTATCCCAGAGCGGAGAGACCGATAAGGTTCTTCACCCGTGTGCCTATTTCTCCCGCAGGTTGACCCCAGCAGAGCGGAACTATGACGTGGGCAATCGAGAGCTCCTTGCGGTGAAAGAGGCTCTTGAGGAGTGGAGACACCTGCTGGAGGGGGCGTCAGTGCCTTTCACGGTTTTTACTGACCACCGGAACCTGGAGTATATCAGGACCGCCAAACGACTGAACTCCAGGCAAGCCCGCTGGTCACTGTTCTTCGGCCGTTTTGACTTCCGGATCACCTACCGCCCCGGGACTAAAAACCAGAGGTCGGATGCCCTGTCCCGGGTGCATGAAAATGAAGTCAAGACCGAGCTGTCGGATCCACCGCAACCCATCGTACCGGAGTCCACTATCGTGGCTACCCTTACCTGGGACGTGGAGAAGACCGTCCAGGAGGCCCTGGCACGGAGCCCGGATCCCGGAACAGGGCCGAAAAATAGACTATACGTCCCACCAGAAGCCAGGGCTGCCGTCCTGGACTTCTGTCACGGGTCCAAGCTCTTCTGCCACCCAGGGGTGCGTAGGACTGTGGCAGTGGTCCGGCAGCACTTCTGGTGGGCGTCTCTGGAGGCTGACGTCCGGGCTTATATCCAGGCCTGCACCACCTGCGCCAGGGGCAAGGCAGACCACCAGAAGGCACAGGGACTCCTTCAGCCGCTTCCTGTGCCTCATCGCCCCTGGTCCCACATCGGTCTGGATTTCATCACGGGCCTCCCGGCGTCCCGGGGGCACACCACCATCCTCACGATAGTGGACCGGTTCTCTATGGCGGCCCACTTCGTGGCCCTCCCGAAGCTCCCATCGGCCCATGAGACAGCGGATCTCTTGGTCCACCCTGTCGTCCGTCTGCATGGGATACCAACAGACATCGTCTCGGATCGCGGTCCCCAGTTCTTCTCGCAGGTGTGGAGAAGTTTCTGCCGGGAACTGGGGGCCACCGTGAGCCTCTCGTCTGTGTATCACCCTCAGACTAACGGACAGGCTGAACGGGCCAATCAAGAGCTGGAGCAGGCCCTGCGATGTACGACATCTGCACACCCGACGGCTTGGAGTGAACACCTGGCCTGGATCGAGTACGCGCATAACAGCCAAGTGTCCTCTGCCACCGGCCTCTCCCCGTTCGAGGTGTGTCTGGGGTACCAACCCCCTTTGTTTCCTGTGGTGGAGGGAGAGGTCGGTGTGCCCTCGGTCCAGGCCCACCTGCGGAGATGCCGTCGGGTGTGGCGCACCGCCCGTTCAGCCTTGTTGAGGGCCCGGACGAGGGCAAAGGCCCATGCAGACCGTCGACGGTCCCCGGCCCCCGCATATCAGCCCGGGCAGGAGGTATGGCTATCTACGAGGGACATACCTCTCCAGGTGGCTTCCCAAAATTAAAGGGCCGCTATATAGGGCCATTCCAAATCCTCAAGGTCCTCAGTCCCACCGCAGTGAGGCTCCAACTCCCGGCCTCACTGCGAATCCATCCAGTCTTTCATGTGTCCCAGTTGAAACCGCATCACACCTCACCCCTCTGTAAACCCGGTCCGGCGCCACCTCCTGCCCGTATCATCGACGGGGAGCCAGCTTGGACAGTACGCCGGTTCTTGGATGTCCGTCGAATGGGCCGGGGCTTCCAATATTTGGTGGACTGGGAGGGGTATGGACCCGAAGAACGCTCCTGGGTGAAGAGGAGCTTCATCCTGGACCCGGCCCTCCTGGTCGATTTTTACCGACGCCACCCGGACAAGCCTGGTCGGGCGCTAGGAGGCGCCCGTTGAGGGGGGGTCCTGTTGTGTGGGCCGCCAGAAGAGGAGGTACTGCTGGCCCACCACCAGAGGGCGCCCTGCCTGAAGTGCGGGCTTCAGGCACGAGAGGGCGCTGCCGCCTTACAGGAACAGCCGAGGTGACAGCTGTCACTCATCAACTATGACAGCTGTCACCGATCATCTGCACTTCACCCTGGATAAAAGCAGGATGACACCTCCACCACGTCGCCGAGATATCGACTTCTTTGAGAGGTAACTTTCTCTGCCTGTGTTGATTGATTCTAAGAGCTATTGTGTTGCAGTTGTCTCCTCAGAGGACCGGCGTGGGTCGCGACTGTTTCGTCCAACTTCCCACCAGATAAGTGGTACTCAGACACTGCACGAGTGTGTGTTAGAGGTGGAGGTGGAATTCCCACCGTTATTGTTACGGGGTGTATACACACCCACACTTGACTGTCTTTGTTCTCTGCCAGCAGTACCAGATCCGACACGCTGAGACGGTGGCCACCTGGGGACTTCGGGACTTGGCGGCTCCAGTATCCTTCGGGTTTGGTGGCGGTGGAAATCGTGTGGTTCCGGTTCATCTCCAGACGGACGTCTCCTATCGTCGAGCCTGCCCACACGACACCTTCATTCATTGACTTGTATCTATTCTATAATCTGCTGTGTGTGGTTGTGACATTCACAACAGTAAAGTGTTCTAATTTAACTCCCTCTATTGTCCGTTCATTTACGCCCCCTGTTGTGGGTCCGTGTCACTACACTTTCCCCACAACAACTCTGCTTCGTGGTCCCAACCCTGGATAGTCACGGTTTGGAGGATTTAAGAAAATTGGCCAGATTTCTAGAAATGAGAGCTGCTCCATCCAAAGTGGGATGGATGCCGTCTCTCCTAACAACACCAGGATTTCCCCAGAAGCTTTGCCAATTATCTATGAAGCCCACCTCATTTTTTGGACACCACTCAGACAGCCAGCAATTCAAGGAGAACATGTCACTCCCGGTCCGATTGGGGAGGGGCCCAGAGAAAACTACAGAGTCCGACATTGTTTTTGCAAAGTTACACACCGATTCAATATTAATTTTAGTGACCTCCGATTGGTGTAACCGGGTGTCATTACTGCCGACGTGAATTACAATCTTACCAAATTTACACTTAGCCTTAGCCAGCAGTTTCAAATTTCCTTCATTGTCGCCTGCTCTGGCCCCCGGAAGACAATTGACTATGGTTGCTGGTGTTGCTAACTTCACATTTCTCAAAACAGAGTCGCCAATAACCAGAGTTTGATCCTCAGCGGGTGTGTCGCCGAGTGGGGAAAAACGGTTAGAGATGTGAACGGGTTGGCGGTGTACACGGGGCTTCTGTTTAGGACTACGCTTCCTCCTCACAGTCACCCAGTCAGCCTGCTTTCCCGGCTGCTCGGGATCTGCCGGGAGGGAACTAACGGCGGCTAAGCTACCTTGGTCCGCACCGACTACAGGGGCCTGGCTAGCTGTAGAATTTTCCAAGGTGCGGAGCCGAGTCTCCAATTCGCCCAGCCTGGCCTCCAAAGCTACGAATAAGCTACACTTATTACAACTACCGTTACTGCTAAAGGAGGCCGAGGAATAATTAAACATTTCACACCCAGAGCAGAAAAGTGCGGGAGAGACAGGAGAAGCCGCCATGCTAAACCGGCTAAGCGCTAGTAGCTGTGCTAAGCTAGCGGATTCCTAAAAACACGCAAAGTGAATAATGTGTAAATAATTTAGAGGTGATTCAGCAGAGGGAGTGCTTTAGTTAAGGCATGTGAAGATTACACTGTGAAACAAATCGTTATCTAGTTAACTAGATCAATCTAACTGCACAGATTAAACAGCTAACAGATACAGCAAAACACCGCTGTGCTCTGGAACAGGAAGTGATACAATACCGCAGTGAGAGCCAACCACCAGTAGAGGTCCTCAGAGAGAGGTCCAAGAACACAGCATTCCAAGAAAAACACTTGCTACCTACAGTAAAGTTTGGAGGTGGTTCCATCATGCTGTGGGGCTGCGTGGCCAGTGCAGGTACTGGGAATCTTGTTAAAGTTGAGGGTCACAATATTGGCAGATTCTTGAGAACAATATTCATGAATCAGTGACAAAGTTGAAGTTGCGCCGGGGCTGGATCTTTCAACAAGATAACGACCCTAAACATTGCTCAAAATCCACTAAGGCATTCATGCAGAGGAACAAGTACAATGTTCTGGAATGGCCATTTCAGTCCCCAGACCTGAATATTATTGAAAATCTGTGGTGTGATTTTAAGCTGGCTGTCCATGTTCAGAAACCAACAAACCTGAGATGTTTTGTAAAGAAGAATGGTCCAAAATACCTGCAACCAGAATCCAGACTCTCACTGGAAGCTATAGGAAGCGTTTAGAGGCTGTTATTTCTACAAAAGGAGGATCTACTAAATATTGATGTATTTTTTCTGTTGGGGTACCCAAATTTATGCAACTGCCTAATTTTTTTAAAGAATTATTGCACACTTTCTGTAAATCCTATAAACTTCATTTCACTTCTCAAATATCACTGTATTTGTCTGCTATATGATATATTTAACTGAAATTGCTGATCCAAACAACCAGTGATTTATAAAGGAAAATCATGGAAATCATCAGGGGTGCCCAAACTTTTTTCTGTTGCAATGATATTGAACAAATGAGAAATGATGATGATACACTTGGTATGACAGTGTTTAATAAATCACTGCTGAGGACTCAAACATAGTCACGTGTCACCCTCTAGTGTTTGTTTCCTGATTTTCAGCATTTTAATGATGCTGCCTGCCACACAATTCCTGCAAGGCCACCGTTATGCAAGACCTGAGGTCCATTCGTGTCAGAGCATAGATCTGGATTCCATCATGTCGAACTGATGAGTTTACAACTACAACTGAACATGATGCCAGTCCAGCACAGGTTACTGGGATCTGAACCCAGGTCTAAATATTATCAGTCCAGCTCCTCCAATCATCTAGTCAATCCAGGTGGCTGATTTGTGCGCGCAAACATGGATGCATATTGATACATCAAACAACAATGAAACTGCTGAAAAGTTAAACTTCTAAAAGTTTAATGTCCTCCAAAAGGGAATTTGTGGTGCAGCAAAGAATATATAAATACATGAAAAGCACATCAGACAAAACAAAAATAAATAGCCTAAGATCATCTGTAGAACTGTAGTCACAGTCCAGACAGAACTGTCCCAACAAGATCATAAAATATAAAACCCATGCCACTGCAAAGGCACAACAGAATCTGAACTAAGGACATAGGTCTTGCAGTCCAACTGTGGAAGCAGGTACAGATTCTGTTGTGCCTTTTCAGTGGCATGAAAATATTTGCAGAATCAACAAAGACCCTGATTCTAGCACATGAGTAGATCAGTGAAGCATGGAAGTGTCAGAGTTTGTGTTGATCCTGGATCACAGTCCAACTGTGGAAGAAGATTCTTGAGTCTTGAGTTATCACAGTTTGATCTCTTCCTTCTTTTTCTTTGATGTGTTCCCTGCTCTTGTTGAGTGTCTCCTTAGCTTTCTCCACTCCGTTCTTCATGGCTTCTTTGGACGTAGGCGGTGTGGCAATGTAACTAATCCTGCGTAGATGCGCGACATATGGGAATGTGGTGTAGAAAGACACTCGATTTCTGACTGGGCTTGCAAACTGCAAGAAAACAAGAAGAACATTAGGAGTTAAAGATCTGAGGGCAAAGTTAAAAACTTACTGTAGACTCATTTCTTCAACGGAAACATACAGATAACTTTTTACCTTCCAACATGTGTAACTAACCAAATAGCATTATTTTTAAATTGTATAAATTCACTGTGTGGAACTGATTGGAGCCATGATGCTTCTACTGCAGCACCATCCTTAACTTTTGGCCATTTCAAAATTTGAGACATTATTACAAAGATCTGTTACATTTTATAGGAAATACCTCAGCACTTTAGATACAACTGTTTCCTTGTACATGGCATACGCAGTCACTGATCGACTAAAGCAATCATCTTGATGATGCTGAATGTTGTCTTGTGACACCTCCATCACTGTCAAGGGGCTCCACGTCCACACCATTGATAGCTTATTTCTAGGCTAGCTGTGCCACTGCCAACCACTGAAAGTAGTTGTGTAGCACTCATATCTAATATGAGCGCGATTTATCTGTCTGTCTATCTATCTATCTATGGTTTTTGTCCGTATCAGCAGGATCAGGTTGGATCTCTTTTCTTGAGTAAAAGTTGCTCTTCGCAGTTGCGTGTTGATTGTAAGAAAAACATTGACTGGGACTTGTAATGGCATTTGAAAGGACTTGCTGAAAACACAGCTGGACTTACCTGGCAAGAGAGTAGTACAGTAGAAGGCTGCATACCAGAGGGATGAAGACACCATGTGGTCTGGTGTCAACGCTGTACAGTATTGAGCAAACTCCATCCCGATCTCATGGAGAGGACTAATGGGTTTATTCTGGTGGTGTCGGATCCAAAACAAAGCTGAAATTCACTGGTGGCTTGTCTTTTGGCTGATTGGGAGCTGAGCTCTTTAGACAGCTTTGGCTAGTGGTGGCGATTGGAATGAGGCCAGTGATCATGGCGAGGCAGAGTAGGCCTTTTGGCATGTTGTAGCACCATATGCACTGGAGGGCTGAACAAGACAAGATCTTTGAAATCATCTTCCTGCTGGACATTGAACAGGTTGAACCACAGACACCAGGTCAGGAAAAATACATGTGATCAATCAACCTTGACCTTCAAGGTTTTGCTTTAGGTCAAATGTGACCTAAATTAGGTCAAATTTCAGATTTGAATAAAACATGTCTTGTAGTACACCAAATTAAAGGGCTTGATGAGAGCATCCAGAATATCACAAAGGGTTTAAGAGATGATGTTATTTGATGATGTAATCACAGAAAAACCTCTAAATTTCACATTTTTAAGGGTGTGACAAAGCATGCAAATCATCATTGCAGACTGTTTTAAGTTCACATATAGCAGTACAAAGGACATACCTTTCAGGCTTCCCAGATAGGTCTCTTTCAGTGCAGCTTCTTGTTCTGACTTTAACATGAAGTTAACACCCAAGTCTTCCATCGCCAACTGTAAATGGTAATCAAAACATTCCAATCGTATCTTTCTGAACTCTTCCACATCAAACTCCATCGTGTCAATGTTTACAATGTGCTTGAGTGATAACAGGCAAAGTTGCTCATAGGACTGTCTTTATCTGTTATCTTTTTAAACTTTAAGTTTCTTAAATATTTATTACAGCCACTCTTAAAACTTCAGTTATCATTATCATTTTATTACTGGTAAATTTTAGAATTAATTTAGATGAGATATACTCATTATCTCACAGGAATATATCACAATTATCTGGGAACTACGTTTTGCGCAGTAATACATCAAGCACGTCGGCCGCGGGCGCGTACTGACACAGAATACCCAGAAACTGGACAGTTGTTCGGCCATAACGAGAGTGTCCACTTTTAGCTTATATATATATATATATATATATATATATATATATATATATATATATATATATATATATATATATATATATAGGGTACCCCATCGATTTCTATTTAATCCACTAGATTTCTATTTAATCCACTAGATGGCGGACGCAGCCTGTAGGCTGTTGCCAGGCAGCCGCCATCTTTCGTAGCGTTATTCCGCGTCGTCAGGCATTAAATAGAAATCTGTGATGTGCTGACTTAAACTTGGGTTAAAGTGATCTGAAAATGCTGTTTTGTGCAGCGTTCAGGTGCTGCGACAAGCTGAGAAAGGAGTATCAGCTGGTTAAGTCTCAATTTATCCCTGACATTGTATATCCAACTAATATAAGAATATACACGAATGAGATTCATTTTTCTATAATATACTCCATATTCCAGTGTAGTGTTTTCAGATTTCTTTCAGCTTAATCCAGAAATTATTGAATAATCTTACTTTCATCCTGGCTGGCGCGGCTGTTTCATTTTATTACAAATTTTCATGGAGAACCGCTCTGTAAAAGTGATGCCACAGGTGGATTAAGAGCAGTCTTTAATATTAATATCTTTAATATGATGTGAGCATGTGAAGCTCTAACTTTCATCCCTGATTATTTCCCATCTTTAATTTCCTAATGAAATTAATTAAGGATCAGACAAGTATCTCGTGTCGTGGCAGACAGTGTGTTTGACCAACTGATGGTATTATTTTCTATCTTGCTTCACAAAATCTCACTCCCATAAAATCCCTGGAGGACTGTCTTCTATCAGTGAGAAGTTGGATGTCTAGTAACTTCGTACTTTTAAACTTTGATAAGACTGAAATGATGCTTCTTGGTCCAGCCAGACATTGGCATCAGTTTGACCAGCTGGTGCTCAGCCTGGGTTCGTGTGTCATCCATCATAAGGACAAAATGAGGAACCTTTGGTAATTTTTGATCCCACGTTGTCTTTTGACCTCCACATCAGGGATGTTAGGAGGACTGCTTTCTTTCATCTGAGAAATATAGTGAGGATCCGCCCCATCCTGTCTATGGCTGATGGTGAGACCCTGTTTCATGCTTTTGTTTCTTCTCGACTAGATTATTGTAATGTTATATTTTCAGGGTTACCACAGTCCAGCATAAGGGGTCTTCAGCTGGTTCAGAATGCTGCCGCAAGACTTCTGACACATAGAAGGTCTGAACATACAGTATCACACCCATTTTGGCATCTTTGCACCGGCTCCCTGTCTCTGTGAGAGCAGATTTTAAGGTTTTGTTATTGACTTATAAAGTTGTTCATGGACTGGCACCATCTTATCTGGCTGATCTGGGGCCCAGGCTTTGCGGTCGCAGGATGCGGGACTTCTCTGTGTTCCCAGGGTAAAGAAGAAGTCAGCAGGTCAAAGAGCCTTTTCGCATCGTGCACCCACCCTGTGGAACAGTCTTCCTGCGACCGTGAGGCAGTCTGAGTCCGTGGACATTTTTAAGTCAAGACTGAAAACCCATTTTTATTCTCTTTCTTATGAATAGTTTTTATTTTTTCTATCCATTTTATTATTTTACTTGTTTTTAATTTGAATTTTTTTATTCATTTTAATTATTTATTTAAATTTTATGTTGAATTGTTTCATGTAAGGCGCCTTGAGATGGCTTTGCTGTGATTTGGCGCATTATATCCATCCATTTTCTTCTGCTTTATCCAGAGTCGGGTCGCGGGGGCAGCAGCTCAAGCAAAGCCACCCAGACCTCCCGATCCACACACACCTCCTCCAGGGGAACCCCAAGGCGTTCCCAAGCCAGCAGAGAGATGTAGTCCCTTCAGCGTGTCCTGGGTCTTCCCCGGGGCCTCCTCCCAACGGGACGTGCCCGGAACACCTCTCCAGCGAGGCGTCCAGGGGGCATCCGGAAAAGATGCCCGAGCCACCTCGACGTGGAGGAGCAGCTAACAAATTCAAGTCTTTTATATC
Source organism: Thalassophryne amazonica (assembly GCF_902500255.1). NCBI lineage: Eukaryota > Metazoa > Chordata > Actinopteri > Batrachoidiformes > Batrachoididae > Thalassophryne > Thalassophryne amazonica. The sequence goes on from NC_047111.1 coordinate 92,400,425, forward strand.
AATATTGATTCTCTTCTGTATTTGTTTTGACAAATATTGGCTGTACAAATGTGGGACTGAGTTTGAATAAATTTAACAGCACAGCAAATGCAGATTTATGGTGAAACTCTTGAAAACACTGATCATGTCCACACTGATTTCTATTCATGCCTGGTTGTTAGACGCTAACCAGGATGGCGGTGCTATGGCAACAGCCAGTGAATGAGCAGATCGCCCCGGTCCTCCATCTATTGAGTAAATAGAAAGACGGGGTACCCCTACCCCACCTCAATTTTTTTCCTCACTGGATTTGATATGACAGAAGTGCCAAAATGAACCCCAAAAGTCAGGAAACCGCCAATTGGTGGGTGGTTCTCATCCCTGACCAAGGGAGAAGCTGAAGGGAATCGAAAATTCAAGCAAAACTCTTTAGTTAAACTTTGAAAGAGCTACACTTGGTTTGTAATTATAAATGTCATTAAATTGGGGGATAATGTGGCAAAGCAAGAACATAAAATATATTTAGTTTAAGGTAAGATGCTTGATCTCTGACAGAGGAAATTCTGAGTGCGCTTGTTGATTGGATGGATGATCAAACTAATGGACTGTCTTGTTTCCACAGGTCACCCGTTTATTTCAGGCAGTACTTCAGAACATGACTTCATACACAAGAAGACACGTGGCAGTTTTCTTTTATTTAGACAACCCAAATAAAAGGCACAACACTGGGCATGTTTATGTAATAATTTGACAAACATACATTTAAAAAAATGTAGGAATGTTTCTTTCTGCTAATCAGAAAGCCTAAACTCTCATATATACAAAAATTACCATCGTTAATGTTCTAATACAAAAGATTTTGTTAAAAAAGGTTATTTCATCTTTCACATCTATAGTTAACTACCATATCCTTGTACAAAGATATACATTCAACCGCTTTTAGAAGAGTCCTGCAATTTCCAATTTTTTTTTCTCCTTAAAAAAAGTTTGATTCAACATGAAATGTTCAGTTTTATCACATTACTGTATTAAATTTGGCAAACAAGCTATTTTAGTGTATCTATATAAAATGCAAAACAAAACAAAGACTACACTAACATTTTCAAACAAATGACATGCAAATTGCATTTTTCATTTAAAAAAGAAAGTCAACTCAAAGAGCTGCAACACTGTCAAGATAGCACACCATTCCTTTAACAAAAAGAAAAGAACAAACAAAACATGGTTCAACAGCTACAGTGTTTGGGGTCATGCAAGGTCAAGATGGTTTCATCAGTTCTGTCAAAAGTCATTCAAATCTCAGCCTGAGACTGAGCTGGACTCTTTAAGGAAGCGTGAAGTCGTCCAGCATGTAGGACATGACAGCAGATGACCGCTTAGCAGGACGGCTGCATTTAACTCTCATCTTTGATCCTGACAGTCAAAAATCCACAATCAGGATACACGGCTGATGCACTTAAAAGAAATCAAGTTCATGAGTGGTGGTGAGCATTCCTGTTTCCTGAGGGATGAATCCTTAAAATCATGCTGGGGGTGTCACAGAGGCAATTAAAAACAGTGTAACGAAGAAGACTCAAATAAAACAATCTGTTATTATAACAGTAACAGCCTAAAAAAAAAAAAGCTTCACTCCAAGGCAAGTCTGTCCCACATTTGGCCACAAGATGGCCCTCAAGTGCAAGCTGGCTCACAACAACACTTAAGACTCCAATTTGATCTTAGATAATACTGTTCACCTGGAAGGATACGCTTTCAGTGCAACACATACTCCATTCTGACCTCATGGACAAACACGAAAAAGAGATTCATAAAACAATCTGATTCCATAAAAAAGAAGCACAAATATTTCATAGTCAAGACAGGACAGCATCAAGATATCACTTATGAAAATTAATGTCAATTCTAGGAGTTAGTCAGTGTACCTCTAGAGCATGATTCCTACCTGTCGAGGAAGAAAAAAAAAAAAAAAAGCTGAAGTACTGTGAGGAAGAAAAAAAAAAAGCATTTCTTCATCCACATGGAAGCCAACATTCCTCATTCTACAGTCTTTCCTATGACATTAAATAGTGATTGGCAAATAAAACAAACTCAAAATAACTTTTAGTTTTAACAAAAATAAAAACAAAGTAAAAGTGAGGGGTTTTCCCCAAGACAATATGAAGACAATAAAAGCAGCAATTCATACTTATTGCTTCAGTTCATGTTTGTTCTCATGTTTCCAAACAGCGCACAAGAGGAATTTGCCAGGAGTCCCTCCAGCCTGCTGCAGACGTTCCGTCCTTTCACTTGCTGACCTGCACAGTTTCGTCATCCTCGCTACGCTAAGTTTTTACAGTTTGTCTAAGTTCAAGATAAAGCCTATGATTTCTACTCCAGCGCTGCTTCACAAATAAGTCACGTAACATAAGTGGGGCTGCAGCTGTGACTTGGGCGCCTCCTACTGGCTGCACAGCTCACATACAAGTTGAGCTTCAGGTGAAGATGAGGACAAATGTGCCGTTTCACTATATTTCCCTTTTGTTGTTGCGTGGCAGATACTTTGAACCCCTCCCCCCAACCCCAATCTTTTATTTTTTTCCTACCAAGGTGGGGAAGAAGGCAAGACTTGGGACAGAAAAGGCATGGTTTCCACTGGCCTCATGGCGATGTTGAGGGGACCGGCTATGTTCATGGGCATTGGCGTCGTTATTGCAACTGGGTGGGCGATGTTCATTGGCGCTGTGGCGGGGATGTTGACTGAGGCAATATTGACGGGTCCCGTGATGGTGACCGGGTGCTGGAGGCTCACAGGTGATGTGATGTTGACTGTGTTGGTGCTGATGTTCATTTGTGCTGCTATGGTGACAGGGTTGTTGGTGCCGTTTCCTCGATTCATCGCCGTGGTGATGGGGGCAGAAGCTGTCACCGGTGTTGCAGAGGCAGAGTTGCAGACTTCATTACTCTCTAGATAAGAGATAAGAAGAAAAATGGCCAGATGTTAGTTCCCATATTTAAATTTAACAGTGAAAGTTAAAAAGATGTTCAGCAACTTAAGACTTTTACTGAATTTTTGTTCTAATGGGATTTAAACAGAGGACCCTCTGGTCACAAGCCCAGTGATTTAACCTCCAGAGATGAAAGTGGTGGAAAACAAAAACAAGGTGAAACCCAAAATTACTCAGGGCAAATGTGTGACTTCTCGAAGCTCTGAGATGCAATTTGGGCGTATTACAGAATCTTCTTCACAGACTAAGGTTAATTATGGAGTTCCACAAGGTTCTGTGCTAGGACCAATTTTATTCACTTTATACATGCTTCCCTTAGGCAGTATTATTAGACGGCATTGCTTAAATTTTCATTGTTACGCAGATGATACCCAGCTTTATCTATCCATGAAGCCAGAGGACACACACCAATTAGCTAAACTGCAGGATTGTCTTACAGACAAAGACATGGATGACCTCTAATTTCCTGCTTTTAAACTCAGATAAAACTGAAGTTATTGTACTTGGCCCCACAAATCTTAGAAACATGGTGTCTAACCAGATCCTTACTCTGGATGGCATTACCCTGACCTCTAGTAATACTGTGAGAAAGCTTGGAGTCATTTTTGATCAGGATATGTCATTCAAAGCACATATTAAACAAATATGTAGGACTGCTTTTTTGCATTTACGCAATCTCTCTAAAATTAGAAAGGTCTTGTCTCAGAGTGATGCTGAAAAACTAATTCATGCATTTATTTCCTCTAGGCTGGACTATTGTAATTCATTATTATCAGGTTGTCCTAAAAGTTCCCTGAAAAGCCTTCAGTTAATTCAAAATGCTGCAGCTAGAGTACTAACGGGGACTAGAAGGAGAGAGCATATCTCACCCATATTGGCCTCTCTTCATTGGCTTCCTGTTAATTCTAGAATAGAATTTAAAATTCTTCTTCTTACTTATAAGGTTTTGAATAATCAGGTCCCATCTTATCTTAGGGACCTCATAGTACCATATCACCCCAATGGAGCGCTTCGCTCTCAAACTGCAGGCTTACTTGTAGTTCCTAGGGTTTGTAAGAGTAGAATGGGAGGCAGAGCCTTCAGCTTTCAGGCTCCTCTCCTGTGGAACCAGCTCCCAATTCGGATCAGGGAGACAGACACCCTCTCTACTTTTAAGATTAGGCTTAAAACTTTCCTTTTTGCTAAAGCTTATAGTTAGGGCTGGATCAGGTGACCCTGAACCATCCCTTGGTTATGCTGCTATAGACTTAGACTGCTGGGGGGTTCCCATGATGCACTGAGTGTTTCTTTCTCTTTTTGCTCTGTATGCACCACTCTGCATTTAATCATTAGTGATTGATCTCTGCTCCCCTCCACAGCATGTCTTTTTCTTGGTTCTCTCCCTCAGCCCCAACCAGTCCCAGCAGAAGACTGCCCCTCCCTGAGCCTGGTTCTGCTGGAGGTTTCTTCCTGTTAAAAGGGAGTTCTTCCTTCCCACTGTCGCCAAGTGCTTGCTCACAGGGGGTCGTTTTGACCGTTGGGGTTTTTACGTAATTATTGTATGGCCTTGCCTTACAATATAAAGCGCCTTGGGGCAACTGTTTGTGATTTGGCGCTATATAAATAAAACTGATGAATTGATGATGATGAATAAATAGTGAGTGCAGAGCACCCATTTTGGTGAGAAAAAAAAACAAAAAACAATTTTCCTTATTGAAAATCACTCCTCTAGTAGCATTCTCACAAAAATTTACAAACATATCTCCCACAAAGTAACAGAAACTAATCATACCTGTAAAGTAATGCCCAACCACTTTACTTCATCTGTAGTATGTATTTTTTATGCAGAAAAACTACATATATAAATATGAATGACAACACCAACTTAATTGGGCAGCGCAGTCTCGTTTGAGGCGGGCGCTAAAGGGGTAAAATATGACACGTATGATGTAATTTCTCTACTTCCAAGGACAGAAACACAGCACTTTGAGATTTTGGGCAAATTACATGCAAACAAAGTGAAAATACAAAGAAAAAGTGATGATGCAGTGGAAAGCGGACATGTGTTGCGTTTTGTTTATGACCCATAACTCAAAACGTGTCAAGGCGGTTTTGCAGGAGAGAGAACGTAGCTATTGTGCTTAGCTGTGTAGGCTAACACTTACTGACACAACGTTTCCCCATTCACCTCATCTAACCTTCTCCACTGTGAACCGAAAGAAACCTCACTTTTCGCAATTACTTTGGTGATTGCAGGCACAAACAAAACAGTAAGCCATTTTTTTCGTGTGAAGCTATGCTGTGTATATATTGAGCAACAGGAGCAGCTGTCCCCATACATGGTCAAATCCCGCAATATCACGCAGGGTTCAAATGAGACTGCGCCGCCCTATAAATATGCTTCAGTCTACTAAATTTTTCGACCTGTCTACAGATACAAGTGGTTTGGCCACCTCTGGTCTCGTCTTCACACCTTTGAAGACTTCCTGCTAGCTTGGTTTGCTTGGTCCCACCTGAAATGATTATTTACTGTAGAGTCACAAGCCATCTTCACGGTCCAAAATCCTTTTAGCCATTTTACTATATCCCTCCAGCTGTCTTCTTTTCATTCTCTGCCGTAAGGCTCGAAAACTCACCATACTCCGACAAGTGTTTGTCCTTTAAATGGCTGATTAAAATAGTTGTATTTTTTCTTTACATGTGCTGTAGGATGGAAACTTGACATCGCTCTCTCAGACTGTATAAAAGTTCCACACAGCAGGCATGTTTGTTGGGGTTTGCTGCCACGCTCCTGCGCAGTGTGAAGGAAATGAAGAGGGAGGGACACTACACTGCACATGGGGCCCCAACAGGCTGAAAAGTACAAGCTACAGGCAATTGTTTTTTGTGATAGGCAATGAAAGGCACTGACAGACATAGGCCGAACACATACGTTTTCCACAGAAATCGGACAATCTGTGATCGATCGGAGTGCCAGTTTAATTTTTTCTCAAGGGATTTGTGCTGATCTCAAAAATGAGACAAGCAACTGGCAAAAAAAGCAGAAATCGTCAATAAGCAGAAATCTTTCATCCCCAAACCTCTTGACCATCACCTCCCTGACATCACGCCCACTGCACAGCATAACTTCAATCAAATACAAAACCGGTCTACAACAAAACCAAGTACGGCAGGTGGTACTTACCTTGCTTACAGTTAAAGTTCGCCTGTCCATGAGTCTTCAAATGGCTGGTGATGTAAGCTGCACTCAGCATCTTCCCACAGATGCTACAGGTCACTTTGCCTTCATGCCTGATCATGTGGGAACGGAGTCTATCTTTGGTGGCAAAAGCAGAGGTACAGGCCTGCAGCATCAAGGCACAAAGTTTTAGTGGAGCACAATTAATACCAATAATAATAACAACAATAATAATGATATTGCACTGACTCTTACCGTTACTTGACATTTAAATGGTCTTTCTGATGAGTGCACATGCTTCACGTGACAGCTCAAGTGGTCAGGCCTAGATTGAAGAAGAAAAAAAAAGTCTGAGCTACAGTTCTGTTTAGAATGATTGGTACTCTGGTTTTTAAAGACAGACTTTAAAGTATGTTCAGAAATACAGACACACAAACTGTAGATGAGCAAACACACACTCCACAGTGGCAATGTGACACATGCCTAACCTTTATGACTCATGAAATCTCTTGAATGGTCCGATTTCCCTTTCCCTGACATCTTGTTAATTCTCATGAAGCTGAATCATGCACACAGTCCTGGAACTGAGTAAGACCTCGTGTATTGGTGGCTTCTCCTTAACTGGAAAGCTTCATGTTATGGGATTCTTTTTTTAAACATTAGAGCAGAGTCAAGTGAAATTTTGTTGGTGGATTCATAAATTCAAATCTGTTGTATTTAATGTTGTATTTAATTATTTTGATGTTTTCTTTCCTCCCCCTGGCATAGATGGCTTACAGATCTGAATGAGGCACTCAATTTCCAGTTACTAAGTCCATCTTCTCACTTTTCTAGTACACTGATGCATCCACACTCCACATCACTGTGTTTGGTGATGCGCCTGAAACTGCTGTGCAACCAATGCTACAGTTTGGCAGGGGTACAATGTAGATTTTATTTATTTTTTGTCTTTCTTATTGAAGTTGTTGTACAGCAGTACATTATTTTCCTTGTATCAGCAATACACAAGATTGACTGGTGATTACTGTTAAAAGCAGTTATGGACAGCAATCTTAAACCATGTGCCAAAAGTCAGATTTTGTGTCAACAATTCAAATGAAGTGATGTCAGTCACTGAGAACTGGCAGGTGAACACTTTGTTTGCAACAAAAAACAGCAGTTGGAGATGCTTTAAAGACTTTCAGGTTTACTGGATAAGTAGAGGTTAACGTATTTCAATCTTCTCTTTCTAAAAGTCCTCCCAAACACACCAGTGGTTAGAACGCAGTGAGGTCTTGGGGTGGAGAGCCACACACACACACACACACACACACACACACACACACACACACACACACACACACACACACACACACACACACACACACACACACACACACACACACACACACACACACACACACACAAAAAATGGAACCACTGTTTTGGAGGTGGCTGCATGCAGCCACATATGTTCTCAGGGTTCTAGCTAACGCAAACTTGCGTTACAGCCCGTTACGCTATAATTTTGGACCGTTACGATTTTCAATACAGTGTCTGTAATGAACCGTTTCTGCAGCGTGACTCCAGTTTGAAGCGTGAATCGAAACAATGCTTCGATTCAATGGCTCGTGGCTCTTTGATTCGCTGCTCTTCAGAAGCGGTAAGTCCGCTTCTTAACCCCTCTGAAAGCCATTAAAATATCATGAGTCACTTTTGTGTGGATTAAATTCACTAACTTGGACTCTTGTCTTGTTGCAGTCGAGAAACAAGAATCGTCCTCAATTTTGGCACAGCTTCAAACGCTGCGCGGCTCTCTGCCGAGACAGAGTCCGCTCAGAATTAATAACTTCAAAACTAATCGCCGCTTTAAATAAAATGACACCTCTTACAAACGTTGCAATACAGACAATAAATTGACTAAAACATTTTTTTCCTCCCAAAATGAGACGTATTGCATTCTTTATAAACCTGACCTGCAGCACAGCTGCAAGAGCTGCAGGTCATAGTTATGGAAATACATTCATGCCAATAATAATGTCTGAAAGGAAATGCTTTTGACAAAAACTAACATTTTATTTCTGTTTATGTCCAGAGATCAAGGATCCACCAAGAAGAGTTTATTATGTCCAGAGTTTAAGGATCCAGTAACCAATTTCATATTTATTTACTTTAAGACTCAATAAAATGTTGTTCAATTTCAATTTAATTAGCTTATAAAGCACCAAATTACAACAAAAGCCGTCTCAAGCTGCTTCACACAGAACAGTTAAACATAAAAAATTAAAATAAATAAATAAAAATAAAAAAATTCAAATACCTAATTAAAAACAGAAGTAAAAGAATAAAACATAAAATAAAAACTACTCACAAGAAAGAGAATAAAAATAGGTTTTAAGTCTTGACTTAATGTCCACGGACTCCAACTGCCTCACTGAGGGCCATGTACTGGCTAACCCAGAATGAGATTACCCACTCAACAAACTTCCCCAGCCTTCTGGACATGATGAAGGGACTTGGGCTGTCGTACCTGGCTTTTCCCCTTTGGGTACCCCTAGAATGCCCAATTTTTAGCTTGAATTTTCAAAAGCTTCCCATTTCTGTACCCCCCACCCCCGGTCACTTTGCTCCCTTGACATTACCACTACGCTAAAATTTTATCCTAGCTAGAACCCTGTGTTCTGTTCTTATTTAGCATAAATACAAAAATAAATAAATAAAATAAAATATAAATAAATAAAAAAAGGGGGGGGGGGGGGGAGACACTGGCAGCTAAGAAAAAAGAAACAAACCAACAAAAAAACATTATGTGGACATGGGGACTTAGCTAATCACTGGCAATCAACAAAAACCAAAATAGACTGGCGGTCTGTGGAAATACATTTCGTAATTGAGCATTCTTTCCAAATTTTAAGGATAAATTGAGCAATTATGTAAGAATGTACTGTTTATCAACAATAATTAAATGTTTTTTTTTTTTTTTTTGGGGGGGGGGGGGGGTGTTATGCACTATATGAAAAGGAAAATGGTATAGTGGTCACACTAAAATTAGTTCAGCTTCAAGTTTACTTATTTTCCACATCAGTATCAAGAAATACAACTACTAAAAAGCCATTGTCCTGATCATCTCTTCACTACCAAAGGCAAACCACTTTAACATGCTCAATTATGGCTAGATAAACTGTTCCAGATTTTAGCTGAACCTGAAACTTTGTGATTCAAGTCTTTTGGTATTTTTCAATATGAAAAATACTTGTACAACCCCAGTTCCAATGAAGTGGGGACATTCTGTAAAATGTAAATAAAAACAGAATACAGTGATTTGCAAATCCTCTTCAACCTATATTCAATTGAATACACCACAAAGACAAGATATTTAATGTTCAAACTGATAAACTTTGTTTTTGTACAAATATTTGCTCATTTTGAAATGGATGCCTGCAACACATTTAAAAAAAGTTAAAGTTAGGACAGTGGTATGTTTACCACTGCGTTACATCACCTTTCCTTTTAACAACACTCAATAAGCGTTTGGGAACCAAGGACACTAAATGTGTGTCATGACTGGGTATAAAAGAAGCATCTCCAAAAAGCTCAGCCATTCACAAGCAAAGATGGGGTGAGGATCACCACTTTGTGAACAACTGTGTGAAAAAATAGTCCAACAGTTTAAGAACAATGTTTCTCAATGTTCAGTTGCAAGGAATTTAGGGATTCCATCATCTGCAGTCCATAATACTATAATCAGAAGATTCAGAGAATCTGGAGAACGTTCGACACGTAAGCGGCAAAACGGAAAACCAACACTGAATGCCCATGACCCTCGATCCCTCAGGCGCCACTGCATTAAAAACAGACATCATTGTGTAAAGGATCTTACCGCGCGGGCTCAGGAACACTTCAGAAAACCATTGTCAGTTAACATAATTCGTCGCTACATCCACAAGTGTAAGTTAAAACTCTACCATGCAAAGTGAAAGTTATATATCAACATCCAGAAACGCCGCCGCGTTCTCTGGCCCCGAGCTCATTTGAAATGCACAGACGCAAAGTGGAAAAGTGTGCTGTGTGATGAGTCCACATTTCAAATTGTTTTTGGAAATCATGGACATTGTGTCCTCTGGATAAAAGAGGTAAAAGACCATCCAGATTGTTACCAGCATAAAGTTCAAAAGCCAGCATCTGTGATGATAGTGTGTGTGTTACTGCCCATGGCATGGGCACTTACACATCTGTGATGGCACCATCAATTCTGAAAGGTACATCCAGGTTTTGGAGCAACACATGCTGCCATCCAAGCAACGTCTTTTTCAGGGACGTCCCTGCTTATTTCAGTAGGACAATGCCAAGCCACATTCTGCATGTGTTACAACAGTGTGTCTTCATACTAAAAGAGTGCAGGTACTAGACTGGCCTGCCTGCAGTCCAGACCTGTCACCCACTGAAAATGTGTGGTGCATTATGAAGCACAGAATACAACAACGGAGACCCCGGACTGTTGAACAACTGAAGTCGTACATCAAGCAAAAATGGGAAAGCTTCAACAATTAGTGTCCTCAGTTCCCAAACACTTATTGTTGTTACCTTCTGACATGAAAATGTCAGGAGATAAACTACACAAATACTTTTCATACCAAAGTTAATTTGCTTTAAAGGAGACCTGCATTGAAAAAAATGCAGTCAGATTTTTTGAACAAAAAATGACTTACATTTACACATGAGATCCTTCTGAATGTAGTAAAGTAAATCTGCAAGCCCATCTGTCATTCAACGGAGAAATCTTCATTTGAAAATGACAAATTTACAGCTAACATTTAGCCCTCCGCAAATTGTCCCTCTCATCATGGACGCTGCCGAGACGTCACGGACAAGACCCTCTCCCAGCATGCATTGCGCCAATTGTAATTTGTAGATTTACGTCAGTTTGCATCTGCACCTTTTTCTTGTCTTATATGGAAGGATCTACTTTTTTAAAACTTCATATTGTCTTGCGGCACGTTTGGTGAGTACACATTTCTTTTATTTGTGCTTGAAAATTATTTTGGGGGACTTTTTCATACGCCCGTTTGATTGAGTGGTGTCACAATGAAAATCTACTGTCTTTCGCCTCCGGTACCATCGCAGGATATGGAGGCAAGACCCGCAAAGAATCCCAGTCATTAAAAATATATAAACCTCTCTCAGCGTCCATGGGGCTCTGGGGCTCCGATTGCCGAGACGTGTGGTGCTGTGGATTTTGCCGCAAGAAGTCTGTCCTTGTAGCAACAGGTGTACCGGCCGCTTCGCATTAAAACAGCGAGTGTAGCGGAGGCAGAGAGCGGGAGAGGAAGAACGGCACCCGCTGTCGATGTCGTTGCTGATCTGAGCACACAGATCTGTATCTCACATTCTTTGCAGCTTACTTTTGGATGTTGAAACCAGGACGTGTATAAGTAACATTACTAACAGATAAAATCAGTTTCAATGCGGGATCGGACTGAAGGCGGGAGCACGTCGTCTTGTCCCTGACGTCATGGAAATGATACGGCTGTACAAACTGTTTTCACAGAGGGCTAAATTTTAGCTGCAAATTTGTCATTTTTAAACGAAGATTTCTCCGATGAATTACAAATTTGGGCTTACAGATTTACTTTACTGCATTCACAAGGGTCTTATAAATACATAACTATTTCTTTCTGAAATCTGACCACATTTATTTCAATGCAGGTCTACTTTAAGTGTTCTAAGTGTAAATTGTTTTATCACAAATGTGGGCATTTGTTTGTTTAATAATGCATTTGACTAACGATCATTAACAGCTTCACGGAACTCCAACAGGCTTAAAACTTTAAAAACTATGCTTTTCATGCAGATTTTAATGTTCAATGGACAGATTTAAATATGAAATGGTCTTTGAGCCAATAAAATACAGTGAGACAAGTAAGTATTTGATCCACTGTTGATTTTAAAGTTTTCCCACCTACAAAGAATGGACAGGACTGTAATATTTATTGTAAGTACACTTCAACTGTGAGAGACAGAATCTGGAAGAAAAAAAAAAATCACTGGGGCATATATAAGATATAACGGAAAATATACATTAAACGGGGTTCTCAATGTTAAATTTAAATGGCCACAAAATCTGTAATCTGGCTCATATTCGGATCAGACTGTCAGTCGATAAAGGATACTATTCTACAAATATGCAAGAAATTTGATCTTTTTTGATAGTTATGAATTTTAGAAAATTTGTTCAATGTTAAATAGGGATTTTTCCAATTTTCCAAGATTTTTTCTGACTCTGACCTTGAAAATGAAATCACTTCTTGCCTATCAGGATATGAATCTTCAGTAAAAATTTCAGAACGATATATGAAAAATTGTAGGCTCAAGGCTGTTCACAAACAAACCAGGACGATAAAATAACCTTTAAATTTGTTGTTGGAGGTTATTATTAAAAGGGTCATATTGTGCAAAATCACCTTTTACGTAACATCTCCAAAGTCCTACAATTCTACAATTCTATGAGTGTTTTTGCAGATACGAAGTCTGTTAGAAAAGTATCCGACCTTTTTTATTTTTTCAAAGACCATATGGATTTGAATCACGTGTGATTGCATCAGACAACCTTGAACCTTCGTGCACATGCGTGAGTTTTTTCACGCCTGTCGGTTGTATCATTCGCCTGTGAGCAGGCTTTGTGTGAGCACTGGTCCACCCTCTCATCGTTTAATTTATTGCGAATAAATGTCTGAACGATTTGGAGCTTTGCTGCATCAGTTTTTTTTCCAGAAACTGTGAGAGACCTCCAGGTGGACACCGTTCGGAAAATTAATATGGCTTTCAGGGATGATTTTATGGGGATTATACAGATTAAGGAGTGTTACTGCCGCTTTAAGGACGGCCCACAACTGCTGAGAGCGCGGCACGCTCCCAGCGCTGATCGACATGCTCAGACCCCGCTGAAACAACCAGATCATTTCCAACGTGAAGGCTTTGTTGATCCGGGACCTCGTCTGACTTTCACAAAAAGGCAGAAGTCGTGGACATCAGCATTTTTTCAGCACATTCCACTGTTACAGGAGTTTTTTCATGGAAAGAAAAGCGGAGGGACACGCCACGGAGCCGTTCATTATGCGGGACAAAACCACCTCGGTGTTGGTCTCACAGGACGGCTTTCAGATGGATTCCGGTTGCTTTTCAGTCGTGTGATTATCCGATTGTGATTGTGCATGAGCTGGATATGCCCGCTCATAGAGCCGCTCCTCTTTCCATGACAAAAACTCCTGTAACAATGGAATGTGCCATTCATTTCTAAACTGGACGCTGTCTTGATCCGGTATGTCTTCTGACTAGCACAGGAATTGTGAAAGGACGTGGACCTATATTCTCCTGATTTAAGATAAATTTATGTCACAGCTAATTTTGCCTGGGAATATCACACACACACAAGTATATACAGCGCCCATCTGAAAATCACCAAGGGCCTTGGGAAAGGTCAATCAATCAATCAATTTTTTTATATAGCGCCAAATCACAACAAACAGTTGCCCCAAGGCGCTTTATATTGTAAGGCAAGGCCATACAATAATTATGTAAAACCCCAACTGTCAAAACGACCCTCTGTGAGCAAGCACTTGGCTACAGTGGGAAGGAAAAACTCCCTTTTAACAGGAAGAAACCTCCAGCAGAACCAGGCTCAGGGAGGGGCAGTCTTCTGCTGGGACTGGTTGGGGCTGAGGGAGAGAACCAGGAAAAAGACATGCTGTGGAGGGGAGCAGAGATCGATCACTAATGATTAAATGCAGAGTGGTGCATACAGAGCAAAAAGAGAAAGAAACAGTGCATCATGGGAACCCCCCAGCAGTCTACGTCTATAGCAGCATAACTAAGGGATGGTTCAAGGTCCTTAACACTTAGCTGCTCCCAGTGTGAATAAGTGGGTTAATTTATTGTGGTGCCACTTCATTTTAACATTCTGCTTGTGAATGTTCCTGGATGCACCTTTCTTTCATAGCTTTCTACCTGTAATTTATGTAGCCCGAGGAGAAATATTGCTGTTGTATGCTGCCACCTAGTGGAGGTATTGCTATATGATTCAACAGCTAACAAACATACAATTGTCTTGCTTAATGTATTTACTGAATTGGTTACCTTAGCCATTATCAGAAAAATTGCCCTTCCTGAAAAAATTTTCATGAGCCTCTACTGCTGGTTACATGAACTGGATGCCTTTGACCAGTGCTTCGATAATACCGCAATGGGGTATAGAATCCTCATAGGCAAGTGGTCAGAGGCCAATACTGCACAAACTGGCTGAAAGGTTTTTATATTCTGGTCATTTTCCAGCATCTGCCAGCAGAGCCAAAACAGACAAAATCATTTGTATTTCAGTAAACACCCTGTAAACGTACTGCTCTGATGGGTCATGGTTAAATAAATAAGACAGCTGCCAAAACAACAGGATGAGTCCGAATGATTTTTAATATTCATGTTATTAATTTCATTGTGGCAACCATCGTCTCTCTCTCTCTCTCTCAGGCGATGGTGGTGGGGAAAAACTCCCTCTGAGGAAGAAACCTCAAGCAGACCAGACTCAAAGGCGTGACCCTCTGCTTGGGCCATGTTACCGACACAAATAAAACAATTCACAAAACGAATACGCAGGGAACGTTGCCGGCGCACAGGACAGGAGGGTTTCAGAAACAGACACCACACCCATCTCTGGATGGAGCCGCACCTCAAACTGGGGGGGAACGACAGAATCAGGCATTAGAAAGACAAATAAATACAGTATAATGTGTCAGCATTAAGTAACAAGAAAAAGAAAAGAAATACCAAGGTGATCGCCGGCCACTCAATCAATCAATCAATTTTTTTATATAGCGCCAAATCACAACAAACAGTTGCCCCAAGGCGCTTTATATTGTAAGGCAAGGCCATACAATAATTATGTAAAACCCCAACGGTCAAAACGACCCCCTGTGAGCAAGCACTTGGCTACAGTGGGAAGGAAAAACTCCCTTTTAACAGGAAGAAACCTCCAGCAGAACCAGGCTCAGGGAGGGGCAGTCTTCTGCTGGGACTGGTTGGGGCAGAGGGAGAGAACCAGGAAAAAGACATGCTGTGGAGGGGAGCAGAGATCGATCACTAATGATTAAATGCAGAGTGGTGCATACAGAGCAAAAAGAGAAAGAAACAGTGCATCATGGGAACCCCCCAGCAGTCTACGTCTATAGCAGCATAACTAAGGGATGGTTCAGGGTCACCTGATCCAGCCCTAACTATAAGCTTTAGCAAAAAGGAAAGTTTTAAGCCTAATCTTAAAAGTAGAGAGGGTGTCCGTCTCCCTGATCTGAATTGGGAGCTGGTTCCACAGGAGAGGAGCCTGAAAGCTGAAGGCTCTGCCTCCCATTCTACTCTTACAAACCCTAGGAACTACAAGTAAGCCTGCAGTCTGAGAGCGAAGCGCTCTATTGGGGTGATATGGTACTACGAGGTCCCTAAGATAAGATGGGACCTGATTATTCAAAACCTTATAAGTAAGAAGAAGAATTTTAAATTCTATTCTAGAATTAACAGGAAGCCAATGAAGAGAGGCCAATATGGGTGAGATATGCTTTCTCCACTCGCACTAAGCTCCACTAAAAGACCCAGAATTTAGATAAATTTGAGGCCGCAGCACGCTCCATGTCCTAACAAAATGAATTTAAAAGAATAAAAAGCATAGTCACATACTATGCCAGTATGTTAGCCATACGAAAGTGAAAATAAGTGCGTCTTAAGTCTGGACTTGAAGTCTCCACAGAATCTGACTGTTTTATTGATGCAGGGAGATCATTTCACAGAACAGGGGCACGATAAGAGAAAGCTCTATGACCCGCAGACCTCTTATTCACCCTAGGGACACAAAGTAGTCCTGCACCCTGAGAATGCAAAGCCCGGGATGGTACGTAGGGTTTAATTATATCAGCAAGGTGGGCAGGTGCCAGTCTGTGAACAATTTTATAGGCTAGTACAGGGGTGGCCAAGTTCCGTCCTCCACAGCCACCTTCCCGACACTCTTAGTTGTCTCCCTGGTCCAACACACCTGAATCCAATGAAAGGCTCATTAAAAGTCTGCTAACGAGTCTTTCATTGGATTTAGGTGTGTTGGAGCAGGGAGACAACTAAGAGTGTCGGGAAGGTGGCTCCTGAGGACCGAACTTGGCCACCCCTGGGCTAGTAGCAGAACCTTAAAATCTGATCTCACTGGGACAGGAAGCCAGTGAAAAGACGCCAAAATGGTTGTAATGTGGTCAAACTTTCAGCTTCATGTCAAAAGTCTGGAAGCAGCATTTTGATTCAATTGGAGAGCCCTAATGCTGGACTGCGGTAAACCAGAAAATCGAACATTACAGTAGTCGATTGTAAAAGACAAACGCATGAATCAGGGTCTCAGCATCAGCCATAGACAAGATGGGACGACTCTTCACTCTATTTCACAGGTGGGAGAAAGCAGTCCTAGTAATTAAAATATTGAAATGATTTACTCATAAAAGATTAAGGCATTAAAATTAGGAAATTAATTTCATGACAAGATTTCATATTGAGCCTTCTGTAAGTTTTGTGATTTACAGTAAGAAGGAATAAATGTTAAAGGTACACTGATAATGGTTTCTGAATGATGAAGTATGACATAATTACAGAATAATTTGGATATAATCATGTTGGTAACGGATTGCAGATATCCGCTAACATGTCATTCTGTCCACACAAGCTGATTATTATTTTTTTTTTTTTCCAAGCTTTTCTGCTTGCATGCCTGGATAATTAATATGCAATATGCCTGGAATAATCCAGGCATATTACAACATAATTCATACCCTTCCCACTGTATTATCTGCATAAATGACTTTGGCACTTAATGTTCCAATGTAACAAATTTTGTTGTACAGGAAGGTACAATGTATCAAAGTGTTGACTTTACCTGGAAAAGCCTTTTCCACACACAGAGCAGACGTAGGGCTTATGGACTCCCCCGTCATGAGATCGAACATGGTAGGTCATTCGGTCCTTCCTTTTAAAGCGTTGCTGGCAGATTGGACACTCGAAAGGTTTCTCATCTGAATGGGACAGCTTGTGGCGATTCAGGTGGTAGACATCACGAAATGCCTTGCCACACATTTCGCACCCGTGGTTCTTCTTGACGGGTTTAATGACTTTCTTCGGGGCGTTTGCCTGAGGCACATTTCCCATTGCCGAAGGTGTCATGATGCTAGTGCCTGAGGAAACAGAGGTGGTTGCTGTGGAGAGGATACCTGCTACTGTTGAGATGTAGGAAGGGTTACCATTGTTCTCTCGTGGCATTGCTGAGATCATGGGTACCATGGTAGGGGCCGCCTGAGCAGTTTTCTTTGGTCGTGAGACCATCTTGATGCCTGTGTGACTGGACTCATGACGTCGCAGGTGATAGCTGTCACGAAAAGCTTTGTTGCAGTAACCACAGACAAAAGGCGTTTTGCCTTTGTGTTCTTTCTTTATCACAGGCACTGGTGGCCGTACACCCCCTCCACTGACTATGCTGTCTTTCAGGAGATCTGCAGCACTCGAAGGGGGCTTCTGGTCCATTTGGATGGGCAGCACAGGCTTCTGGTCAACTGGTTCAGCTCCCGCATTAAGAAGTGGCAGCAAGCTATTCTGAGCCACCTGGTGCTGGTGGTGGAGGGCTTCATTTGCCTGCTGAAGAAAGAATGAAACACACACACACACACACACACACACACACACACACACACACACACACACACACACACACACACTTAATGTTGGCAATTGGGAACAAAACTACTCGTAAAACTAGAGCATCACGCTTGTAGAGCACAAACCTCCGCCAACACTAGTTTCCAATTCCACAAAATTTTACCCTGGAAAAAAATTGCAAGGTCAAAGTCCTGTTAGAAGTGGCTTTTCATAACCTAAATTAAATGTGACCAAATGTCAGGAGTATGTATTTAGTACATGCACTTGAGTTTTTTGTGGTGTCAGGTTTCTTTTTTTTTTATTTCCTTTTAACTTTTTTGGTTCCTTAATTCTTTAGCAGATACTTTTCATAGAACACTGGTTATCTTTGCTATGCACAATTTTTCATTGCTTTTTGGCACTTGGTTTGATAACTGAAACGTCAATAAACAGGCATAAAATTGGAACCGCTGTCCATGCTTTTGTGCATGTGTTATCGCCTTTTGTGATAACGATATATATCACAATATATAAATTATATAACTGTTTCAGAACAGGTTTCATAGAGACACTTAGGAAAGCCAAACTGCTAAACTGCTGTTTATCCAACTTTTTACAATCTGGACAAAATCTATCTTTACATGCCAGCAACATCTGTGCCATGTGAGAGTGTCTTCTCCAAAACTGGACAGCCAATAATAAAGAGGAGGAACAGACTCAGGCCTACCACCACTGAAATGATCTTGTATTTAAATAAAAACCTCTGAAGCACCCAAATCCCCATTATTTTGTACAACTATTTTCATAACAGTCCCTATTTGCACAAGAATTTCTCAATTTATATCTCTATGACACACAGATTTTATGATGATATAATCACAAGTATACGAGGGCTGTCAATAAAGTATAGGTCCTTTTTATTTTTTTCAAAAACTATATGGATTTCATTCATATGTTTTTACGTCAGACATGCTTGAACCCTCATGCGCATGCGTGAGTTTTTCCACGCCTGTCGGTGACGTCATTCGCCTGTGAGTACACCTTGTGGGAGGAGTCATCCAGCCCCTCGTCGGAATTCCTTTGTCTGAGAAGTTGCTGAGAGACTGGCACTTTGTTTGATCAAAATTTTTTCTAAACCTGTGAGACACATCGAAGTGGACACGGTTCGAAAAATTAAGCTGCTTTTTCCGTGAAAATTTTAACGGCTGATGAGAGATTTTGAGGTGATACTGTCGCTTTAAGGACTTCCCACGGTGCGAGACGTCGTGCAGCGCTCTCAGGAGCCGTCGTCAGCCTGTTTCAAGCTGAAAACCTCCACATTTCAGGCTCTATTGATCAGGACGTCGTGAGAGAACAGAGAAGTTTCAGAAGAAGTCGGTTTCAGCATTTTATCCGGATATTCCACTGTTAAAGGAGATTTTTTTTAATGAAAGACGTGCGGACAGGTCTGCGCGTCGGGACGCAGCCGGCGCAGTGCGACGGCACAGGAAAAACACCTCTGTGTTGATAACCATTTGTAAAATCCAGGCGGCTTTTGATGGCTTTCAGTGGAGTGAGTATATGAGAAATTGTTTAACAGCTGGACATGTTCCAACTTGTCCTTAAGGCTTCCAACGGCTGTGTTTTTCCTGTGGCGGAGCGTCGCAGCGGCTGCGAGCCGACGCTGCAATCCATCCGCATGTCTTGCATTAAAAAAATCTCCTTTAACAGTGGAATATCCGGATAAAATGCTGAAACCGACTTCTTCTGAAACTTCTCTGTTCTCTCACGATGTCCTAGATCAATAGAGCCTGAAATGTGGAGGCTTTCAGCTTGAAACAGGCTGACGACGGCGCCTACGAGCGCTGCACGACGTCTTGCGCCGTGGGAAGTCCTTAAAGCGACAGTATCACCTCAAAATCTCTCATCAACCGTTAAAATTTTCACGGAAAACCAGCTTTATTTTTCGAACCGTGTCCACTTCGATGTGTCTCACAGGTTTAGAAAAAATTTTGATCAAACAAAGCGCCAGTCTCTCAGCAACTTCTCAGACAAAGGAATTCCGACGAGGGGCTGGACGACTCCTCCCACAAGGCGTGCTCACAGGCGAATGACGTCACCGACAGGCGTGGAAAAACTCACGCATGCGCATGAGGGTTCAAGCATGTCTGACGTAAAAACATATGAATGAAATCCATATAGTTTTTGAAAAAAAATAAAAAGGACCTATACTTTATTGACAGACCTCATATTACACTGGTCAGCATGATTTTTCTTGCAGGGAATTTTTCCAACAGATTTTGGGCAATTTGGGGGCACTGAATCCAAATCCAGTGTTAGTTTTTGCCAATCACATCATGTTTTTTTTTTTTTTTTTAGATATGAAAACATAATTCAAGTATCAAGCATCGAAGCAAAAGCTGCAGTCTCACACACCTCTGGCGGCATAAATAATATTACGGCTTTTGTTCACATTTTGCGAACCTGGTTTAAAAACTATGCTTTTGAAGCTGCTTTTGTGCATGATTAGTGGTGTCAAACTCGTGAGTGAATGAGCAACTTTTGTGTAATCCATCAACAGAGATCATACAGACTGCAAAAAAACATGTTGTGATAGAGGAAATCTGAGCTCAGATTTGGATACAGCACCCCACAATTACCCTAAATCAGTTCTCAAAGTCCATGCAAGTATTTGCTTTTTTTGACCAGTGTCAATGTCTTTAAACGAAAATATAATCAAAAATTTCAAGATGCACATCTAACCTTTATTATTTAGCATACATAACAGTGCCTGTTTCCTGACACACTGCCCTTTATTGTTCCATGCAAGTCCTATGTTGAAGATTGGCCAGCAGATGTCACCATATTTAAATGTATCAAATGCTTTGAAAAACAGAACCATTTCAACACAATTGGGCAGCGCAGTCTCGTTTGAGGGCGGACGCTAAACGGGTAAAATGTGACGCATATGACGTGATTTCTCTAAAGGTTTTAACTTGCACCACGGATAGCTCCGCTGCATGCCCCCCACCCCCAACATTTTTCTCAACAGATTTACCCCAACCTCAGAAATGGCCCAGAAATCCAGAAAAAGTTGGAAGTCCGTGGATCCGTGGAATATTCTCATCCCTGATTACTACAATGCGTGAAGGCTACTTCCGGCCATGCGGACACATACAATCCCTCTTTTAGAATCACAGTTAATAACACGATTAACAATTGGTGTATCAGTTTTACAACTGAAGAAAATACAAATAACCAGCACAATGGTGCCAAAAATGCTGTCTTCTTTCTTGTTTACAGTCAGATTTTCAGTTCTGAAAACAAGCCATAACTAGTGTCTCTGACTGCTTTCCAAAAAGCCAAGTTCGCTACCAAAAAAAGTTGTTTAATGCCAATTTTCTGTTTACACTTTAAATGGGCTCTTTCACAGTCAATGTACAAAAGTATGTGTCAATGGCATCAAAAAAAAAAAAAAAAAATCAAAGCGGTTACTTTGGTCAAATTATTCATCCATATGAAACTGCTAACTGGGGTACTTGTACACCCAAAGTTTCATACCTGTTAGATGTTTGCATACGAGTATATGAGCTGCTATAGTTTCCGGAGAGGACTTTCTCTTGACTAAGATAATTGATGTGTAAATTATACAGACCAAGATTAGTGAAACCTATTCATATACACTATCTACTAAAAACAGTTGATGGTAAGTATGTACTCAGAGCATACAACTGCTATTGTGTTTCTGCATTCTCAAATAGTGATGGACTATAACGCTATAAGCATTTCCAGAGAACAGTTTTTGACAGATGGAAAGTTACACCCCAATATTAAAGACATTTCAGCGAATCAGGTACACAAACGTTAGTGGCATCACAGATAGTGATGACTTCTTTCAAACAAAAGAATATTATTCACATAACACTGATGCTTGAGTTTGAAATGCACTCTATTTCCAGAGAGGAAATAGAGTGCATTTCATTTCTGACTGACATTTTATTTTTGAATGCCTGTTTCAAATTGTTTCCTCACTGGGCAATGATCCTGGGAGTTAGGCTGTTATACAGCAGGCTCTGATAGGGAAAATTAGTCCATTTAGTGGTTACCTACAAAATAAATCATAGTTCTGGCACCCATCAAAATTAGACACCATAGAGATGACACAGATATTTTGGGAAAACTACGGAATGACCATTGCTGCTGATCGACCAGTAGTTATCTATGTATTGCAAACTAAACTTTACTGATCATTTCCACCTTGTCATTAAACCAAACTTTATCTTTGAAATACACTTATGTACTCTGATTGTAAAGCAGACCAAATAAGTTTGCATTTGTTAGAATCCCACTTACAGTCGCATCAAAGCACCAAAGAAAGATGTCTCACTTTGTAAGATTGTGTTCCAGACAGATTTAGTGATAAGTGTACAATCAGTGTGCCACAGTTTGTGCTTAATTTAACCAAATATCATAAAAACAACAGCTACTGAGTAGTTATACAACATGAAATAGGCAACAGATCAGTCAGTAATAAGGTGGACACAGAATGACACCAATGTGAAAGAATCCAAATATACTGGCTGAAAAATGATCCCACCATGAATGTCCTGACTCATCATGTGACTGCACACATGCCGAATTTGAGGCATGACAGAGTCCAGTTCAACTGCCAAGAAAGCTCTGAGGAGAAGGCAGTTAACTCTGCTACACAGAGCTCAGTGACCGGATGGACTGAAGCCGAGTTCAGTAAACAAATGAAGGGGGGGGGGAGGAGACACACACTCATAAGCAGAAAAAAAAAAGAGACATAAAAACTACATGTCGTGTCATGGCACAATTTTCTTGCCATGTAGCCTCTCACATGATTTTGTCTATGAAAACCCAGTGTTCTTTAGTCCTCCTACACAATGGATTTAGAGTGGCTGCCTGGAATTATCTGCATTACCAAGCAGCTGAGATACATTTTGCTCATAATCATTGCCTGTGGTCAGACAGATTTTCTCCCTTACCACAGCTGTATCCGGAGGCAACATGAAAATTTCCAAACTAGTTGCAAAAATAATCTGCCTTTAAGAGCTTTTTGTATCAACGTGTGCTGCACAGACAGAAAAGCCAAAAGTAGCTTTTTTTTTTTTTTTTTTACCCGAACCTGTTTAATGTCAAAGCAATTAAACTGAACACATAAAATTTTGTACTGACATAGCATTTGAATGTTGACATCACTGCAAAGTAAAAGCCTTCTAGTGAGAATAATTATAAATTTTACCGTGAAGCAGCTGTTAGAAATGTGGGCGCCACTGGGAAATAAAAACTTGAGGGCTGAATTGAGGTTAGATATTTAATAATCACCCCTGCTTGTTTGTGACCAGTTTCAAACAAGTGGTCATTTGTTTACCAAAAACTTCTTCATCTAATTGACATTATTATTAATTTATTTATGATACCATATTTTACAGAGTAGAAGTCGCTGTTTTTTTTTTTGTTTTTTTTAACTAAACTCGAACATCATACTCTGGTGCAAATTATATACCGAAAGATCATGCATTCAGTATTAATAATAATAACACTAAAAATAATTTAAATAATTAATGCCAACATTAAAAGTACAGTACAACAATATACAAAAGTCTGAAACTAAAGAACTGGTAAAACAGAAAACATGCGACTTATAGGTTTGTTTCCCTCTCCAACAGTTATTTTTTGATACGTGCGACACATACTATGGAAAAATATGGTACTCAATATTTATTTATTATTGTGACTACATGAAACAGAAAACCTACTGCTTTAGGTTGAAAAGCAGCACCATTGTTTGTTTGGACAAAGACAACAGAATGTTTTCAAAAACAAAACCCTTCGCTAATGGGTTAATTTCCTAAAACTAAATGAACACAGACAAGACAAATGCATTGTCAACTACAAGTAAGAAAGAGCAAAGAGAAATGTTTAACCTTTCCTTTGAGGTTCAATCATCCATCGAAGAAGGCCAGCCAAGTAAAGAGTTGCAAAACAGGAGGCAGGGGAGAGAAAAGAAAAATGAAGCACAATGTCCTCCTTATGTCATCTCACCTATTGTGAAAATCACAAGTCTGAGCAATGATGCACTCGGGGCTCGGCGGGGGATCTTTGTATGCTCATCTTCATTGATTTAGCTCATCTATTCATAGGACAGGCACATTGTTTACCCACACACCAGTCAGCTAAACTAGCTGTCATTCCCTCATATGCAATGGGACCTGAGAACTCACTGAGAATGCCACAAAGTCCACCCAGCCATTTGTCTGAGCACCTGCTCACACTTGCCACCTTCCAGGATGAGTAATCATTATGCCAATGCGAGGCTGTCCACTGGCACACCAGGGGTGGAGGAGCTTCATGTATAGGAGGGGGGCTCCCCTAATTGTAAACTCTGTGCACGGCAGACACGGCAACTGCAGACAGCACGGTCTGTATACAGAGGTGCAGCGCCTGTAAGCTGCTGTCTTCATGCAGCTCTGAGCATTCTGACACAAATGTGCTCTGACAGCTAGAACTGTTCTCTCATAAATATCAAAATGGAGCAAGTGCAATGTTGTCATCGCAGGCCACTTTTACATTTACTTTTACGTTTACATTTGAACTTGGCTCATAAGCTCACATTTATGCCACACTGTACTACAAGTGATTTAAAAAAAAAAAAAACAACAACAAAAAAACAAATGTAATTATTTTTAACAAAAATCTAAGTTTAAAAAAGACATGGCTTGGATTTACAATAAGGAAGACAGAGTTACTTTTTGTACATCACAACTCTAGCCGGTTAGGGAGACAAGGTTTCTTTCAATAACAAGAATTGTCAAAAAAACAAACAAACTTGTGTGTGGTTGCTGGAGTTGTGTGGCGATAGGAATCGCCTTTTGAATGCTTGAATAACGATGTCAGTCGCATAAATACGCACTCGTAAATCAAATAATAGTGAAAACGTTCGGTGCGGTGTCATAACGCATCAATCAGTTGCTCCAAAGCGTACAGTAGTGTTCAAA
Source organism: Thalassophryne amazonica (assembly GCF_902500255.1). Taxonomy (NCBI): domain Eukaryota; kingdom Metazoa; phylum Chordata; class Actinopteri; order Batrachoidiformes; family Batrachoididae; genus Thalassophryne; species Thalassophryne amazonica. The sequence continues at coordinate 92,425,225 of NC_047111.1, forward strand.
ATAATAGTGCTATGTGACTAAAAAGATTAATCCAGGTTTTGAGTATATTTCTTATTGTTACATGAGAAACAAGGTACCAGTAGATTCAGTAGATTCTCACAAATCCAACAAGACCAAGCATTCATGATATGCACACTCTTAAGGCTATGAAATTAGGCTATTAGTAAAAAACAAAAAATAGAAAAGCGGGTGTTCACAATAATAGCAGCATCTGCTGTTGATGCTACAAACTCAAAACTATTACAACCCCTGGCAAAAATTATGGAATCACCGGCCTCGGATGATGTTCATTCAGTTGTTTAATTTTGTAGTAAAAAAGCAGATCACAGACATGACACAAAACTAAAGTCATTTCAAATGGCAACTTTCTGGCTTTAAGAAACACTATAAGAAATCAAGAAAAAAAATTGTGGCAGTCAGTAACGGTTACTTTTTTAGACCAAGCAGAGGGAAAAAAATATGGACTCACTCAATTCTGAGGAATAAATTATGGAATCACCCTGTAAATTTTCATCCCCAAAACTAACACCTGCATCAAATCAGATCTGCTCGTTAGTCTGCATCTAAAAAGGAGTGATCACACCTTGGAGAGCTGTTGCACCAAGTGGACTGACATGAATTATGGCTCCAACATGAGAGATGTCAATTGAAACAAAGGAGAGGATTATCAAACTCTTAAAAGAGGGTAAATCATCATGTAATGTTGCAAAAGATGTTGGTTATTCACAGTCAGCTGTGTCTAAACTCTGGACCAAATACAAACATGAAGGTTGTTAAAGGCAAACATACTGGTAGACAAAGGAAGACATCAAAGCGTCAAGACAGAAAACTTAAAGCAATATGTCTCAAAAATCGAAAACGCACAACAAAACAAATGAGGAACGAATGGGAGGAAACTGGAGTCAACGTCTGTGACCGAACTGCAAGAAACTACCTAAAGGAAATGGGATTTACATACAGAAAAGCTAAATGAAAGCCATCATTAACACCTAAACAGAAAAAAACAAGGTTACAATGGGCTAAAGAAAAGCAATCGTGGACTGTGGATGACTGGATGAAAGTCATATTCAGTGATGAATCTCGAATCTGCATTGGGCAAGGTGATGATGCTGGAACTTTTGTTTGGTGGCGTTCCAATGAGATTTATAAAGATGACTGCCTGAAGAGAACATGTAAATTTCCACAGTCATTGATGATATGGGGCTGCATGTCAGGTAAAGGCACTGGGGAGATGGCTGTCATTACATCATCAATAAATGCACAAGTTTACGTTGATATTTTGGACACTTTTCTTATCCCATCAATTGAAAGGATGTTTGGGGATGATGAAATCATTTTTCAAGATGATAATGCATCTTGCCATAGAGCAAAAACTGTGAAAACATTCCTTGCAAAAAGACACATAAGGTCAATGTCATGGCCTGCAAATAGTCCGGATCTAAATCCATTTGAAAATCTTTGGTGGAAGTTGAAGAAAATGGTCCATGACAAGACTCCAACCTGCAAAGCTGATCTGGTAACAGCAATCAGAGAAAGTTGGAGCCAGATTGATGAAGAGTACTGTTTGTCACTCATTAAGTCCATGCCTCAGAGACTGCAAGCTGTTATAAAAGCCAGAGGTGGTGCAACAAAATACTAGTGATGTGTTGGAGCATTCTTTTGTTTTTCATGATTCCATAATTTTGTCCTCAGAATTGAGTGATTCCATATTTTTTTTCCCTCTGCTTGGTCTAAAAAAGTAACCGTTACTGACTGCCACATTTTTTTTCCTGATTTCTCATAGTGTTTCTTAAAGCCAGAAAGTTGCCATTTGAAATGACTTTAGTTTTGTGTCATGTCTGTGATCTGCTTTTTTTCTACAAAATTAAACAACTAAATTAACATCCTCCGAGGCCGGTGATTCCATAATTTTTGCCAGGGGTTGTATGTTCAAACTGCTTTTTTAGCAATCCTGTGAATCACTAAACTAGTATTTAGTTGTATAACCACAGTTTTTCATGATTTCTTCCCATCTGCGAGGCATTAATTTTGTTGGTTTGGAACCAAGATTTTGCTTGTTGACTAGTGTGCTTGGGGTCATTGTCTTGTTGAAACACCCATTTCAAGGGCATGTCCTCTTCAGCATAAGGCAACATGACCTCTTCAAGTATTTTGACATATCCAAACTGACCCATGATACCTGGTATGCGATATATAGGCCCAACACCACAGTAGGAGAAACATGCCCATATCATGATGCTTGCACCACCATGCTTCACTGTCTTCACTGTGAACTGTGGCTTGAATTCAGAGTTTGCGGGTCGTCTCTCAAACTGTCTGCGGCCCTTGGACCCAAAAAGAACAATTTTACTCTCATCAGTCCACAAAATATTCCTCCATTTCTCTTTAGGCCAGTTGATGTGTTCTTTGGCAAATTGTAACCTTTTCTGCACGTCTTATTTAACAGAGGGACTTTGTGGGGGATTCTTGGAAATAAATTGGCTTCACACAGGCGTCTTCTAGCTGTCACAGCAATTACAGGTAACTCCAGACTGTCTTTGATCATCCTGGAGCTGATCAATGGGTGAGCCTTTGCCATTCTGGTTATTCTTCTATCCATTTTGATGGTTGTTTTCCATTTTATTCCATGTGTCTCTGGTTTTTTGTCCATTTTAAAGCACTGGAGATCATTGTAGATGAACAGCCTATAATTTTTCGTACCTGCGTATAAGTTTTCCCCTCCCCAATCAACTTTTTAATCAAACTACGCTGTTCTTCTGAACAATGTCTTGAATGTCCCATTTTCCTCAGGGTTTCAAAGAGAAAAGCATGTTCAACAGGTGCTGGCTTCATCCTTAAATAGGGGACACCTGATTCATACCTGTTTGTTCCACAAAATTGACAAACTCACTGACTGAATGCCACACTACTATTATCGTGAACACCCCTTTTTCTACTTTTTTTTAAATAATAGCCCAATTTCATAGTCTTAACAGTGTGCATATCATGAATGCTTGGTCTTGTTGGATTTGTGAGAATCTACTGAATCTACTGGTACCTTGTTTCCCCATGTGACAATAAGAAATATACTCAAAACCTGGATTAATATTTTTAGTCATATAGCACTACTATTATTCTGAACACTACTGTACATCCGATCGGTTAGCGGCTCGGTGCAGTGTTGTAACAGATCAATCAGTCGCTCCATTAGGGCTGTCACGATTATTACAATATTCGTCAATCGCGATTATTTTTCATATTCGATTACCGTGAATTATTTATTTTAGCCACAATTAGCATAAAACAACTCTGAATCTAACGTCATTGTGGCTGCAGCCTCGCTCTCGTCTTAAGGCGATCCGTCCTGCCGTTTGGACGGCCGATTAAAACAGCGGCCGTCTTCTCAAAAGCCGTCTAAAATGCGGAGCTGTCGGTGTGTGTGTCTGTGTGTGTGTGCGCACAGAGTCAGCAGACTGCAGCGCAGTCTGCAGGCTGTTGACTGGGAGGGGATGCGTGAGGGAGATTCCTGAATGCAGGTGCGACACGTTACAGTCTGAGAACCATCAGTGCACAGCAAGCGCGGAGCAGAGAGACGATTTTAACCCGAGTGAACATGTTAACAAAACCAAAACGTGAAGCTTTTACTTCTCTGAACTTTCTCTAAAGGTGTGATTCTGCCATTACCGTCCTGTTCACACCAAGTGCGCGTCGTATGCTGAATTTATGAGATCATGGGATGAAATAAACGGTCAAATATCTTTAAAAACATATTTAAAAATGAGAATATATGAATGAACTGAGCCACACACACACACAAAAAAAACCCTGACATGGTGATGTGGTGATGTTCAGAAGCACAGATCACAAAAAGCAGTTGAGAACTCTGAACTTTAACAGCTGTTATTTTCCAAAGGTATTTATTTGTTCAATCTTGAGATTAATGTAGTGTTTAAGCACAAAATGTGACTGATGAGGAGAAACAATTTCAGAAATGCAACAGAAACAACCACAAATCAGAAAAGGTTGGGACTGTATGAAATGAAGATAAAAATAAAAATGGTGCACATTCCCAGTTTCTCCACTCACAGAAGCCAAACGTTCTTCCAGAGTTGTGTAATTATACTACAATAGTAGAATATAAAGAAGGGGAAAAAAGAGGAAAAAAATAGACAATATATTCGTCAATCGCAATAATTTGTCTGACAATCGTCTCCAGAAATTCCTCATCATGACAGCCCTACGCTCCGTGAGGCGTCATAACATCACGCCTGGTTCACATGGCAAGATAATTAGGCCGATATTGACCCAATCTTCCCCTTCTGACAAACTTAAGGATGCCCCGACAATCGTGATGACGCTAAATATAATCTTATCAGATATTCCTGCCGTGTGTGTGGTGTGTTAAGAAGGACGTGAGGAGCTAAATCTGACATGCAGCCAATCAGAAAGCGAGGTGTTTGACCTGGGAATGTTCGTGTGAAAAATCTGTTTGTGTGTTGTTTTTACCGTGTGGCTGACACCACACACTGTACAACTAAACCTGTCAGATTTGTTTTTATCTCCACGTGTGGGGTCTCTCAGATTTTGGAAACCTACAGATAATTTTAAAATCCTGCGGTCGACAACACTGTGATATAACCAGTCGCCAGTAGATGGCAGTGTTCTATGCATTTTGACGCCGGTTATATCACACGGCCTGAATCACAATTTAACAGACTTTTGGCTTTTGGAGAAGCAACCTGGGCTTCTTTTGGCATTTTTACATAAAACAAACATAATAACGTCTATAAACCCAGAGAATATATTCACAAGAGTTTTAGGCACAAGAGTTTAATGCTCTTGTCCGTGTGGAGCCTGATCAGAGCACCTCAAATGCATTTCTTCTGTCGTGAATACCCATAATGAATGAATGAATGAATGAATGGATTTATTCGGCACACACACACAAATCCGAAAGAACAGAAACAAACAACATACAAATAACATGAATGTTATATAAACAAAGCCTGTGAGTCCGAAAGGGTGTGGGCAGAAGCAAAGCTTATCAACACCCACCCCTGCTAGCACAAGTCCAACAATTATAACAGTTATAATAACATAAACACAAATTCACAACACACTACATATCAACACACAGACATACACATTAGACTTCAATTCATGTATAAGTATATTATGTATATATATATACAGCACCAAATCACAACAAACTTGGCCCACGTCACTCCACTCAAATAAGGACCAACCTTGCCGACCCCCAGAGCAAGAACAAGGCAACTGTGGTGAGGAAAAACTCCCTCTTAGGAAGAAACCTCAAGCAGACCAGGCTCTAGGGGGTGACCCTCTGCTTGGGCCGTGCCATATATACCTATATACGTACATACATACGCACATACACACACACACATATATATATATATATATATATATATATATAGACACACACACACACATATATATACACACCTATATACATACCCACTAACACATAATGCACTGGGCACACCATGTCCACACTAAAACCTAACTAAAAACTGTCCAGGAACCCAGGGTTCTGTTCTAGCTGGTCTGGTGGCTTTCACGTTATATATATATATATATATATATATATATATATATATATATATATATATATATATATATATATATATATATATATATATATATATATATATATATATATATATATATATATATATATATATATATATGTGTATGCATGTATATATATGTATATATACGAAAATTTTATTTACAAACTTGTAACAGAAGCATCAAAGTAACATTTGATACCAAAGGTTTCCCACTTTGTCTCTTGTTTTCTGCACAGTTCAATAACTGATGACATGTTCAATCCACGCTCTTCTTTGGATTACAGCTGCAACACGCACATTGAAGTTTGTGGTGACATTGCCACACACCTCAAGAGGGATTCTCCGAATTTCCCGAAGGAAGTTGAAAATGTTGAAAATGAAAAAGAAATCTTTGTTATTATGGAAATTGTACGAATTAAAAAAGTGGTAACATTTTATTGGCCCACCCTGTATATAATGTAAGTATGTGTGTGTAATGTAATCGTGGCACACTGGAACAGCTCTACACCCTACATCGGGTGCTTGAGGGTTCATAGGAGTTCGCCCAACTAGACAACATGTGTTTTGTGGATCTGGAGAAGGCGTTTGACCGTGTCCCTCGAGGCGCTCTGTGGGGGGTGCTCTGGGAGTACGGGTCCTTTGGTAAGGGCTATCCGGTTCCTGTACGACAGCAGCAGCAGCTTGGTCCACATTGCCGGTAGTAAGTCAAGCCTGTTTCCAGTACGGATGTGAATCGTACAACAACTCACGATTCAATTCAATTCCGATTCTTGGGGTGACGATTCGATTCAGAATCAATTTTCAATTCAAAGAGCTATGAGAAATAGTTATATTACTTAAAAAATGTTTATGTTTAAGAAAATGCAGCTTTACAAGGTTAATCAAGTGATTCTAGATGTAAATTTACTGATCTGCTTTGCTCGTTCCGAGTTGGCTGGCAGTTTAGCGAAGCGCTGTTCAGTAGTCGGCAGAGAGCGCTGCTCCCCTCTTTTAGCTCCGGGTGATAGCGTAGCATGTGGGCTTGCGGATTTGAAGTGTTTCCGAAGTACTTGACTTTCATTGTGCAGATTCTGTACACTGTATAACTCATGTCACGCTCCTTACGCAGCAAATAATAAAATCCAAAATGCGCCCAAACATTTGCCTTCAGTAAGGACGGTGCTGGCTGAATTAGCTCTTCGTCCGCCATGCTAAGCTACAGCCACTGAACTCTGCAGCGCACGAGTGTTTGAAGCACGCCGGACCACCCCCCCCTCGCAGGGACACTGTAGTACGGAAGCCGTTGCCTGACAAACAGCACATGCAGCGAGTAAGCAAGATTATGTTTAAAAAATGCTTTTAAAACAATCGATTCTTGGACATTTTGGATCGATTCAGAATCGTAATAAATAAGAATCGCGATTCGAAAGTGAATCGATTTTTTTCGTCACCCCTAGTTTCCAGTGCACGTTGGTCTCCGCCAAGGCTGCCCTTTGTCACCGGTTCTGTTCATTACTTTTATGGACAGAATTTCAAAGCGCAGTCAGTGTAGAGGGGATCCAGTTTGGGAACCACAGAATCTCGTCTCTGCCGTTTGCGGACGATGTGGTTCTGTTGGCGTCGTCAAATCAGGACCTTCAGTGTGCACTGGAGTGGTTTGCAGCTGAGTGTGACGCGTCCGGGATGAAAATCAGCACTTCCAAAGGCCATGGTTCTCGACTGGAAAAAGGTGCTTTGCCCTCTTCAAGTCGGTGGAGTGTCCTTGCCTCAAGTGGAGAGTATCTCGGGGTCCTGTTCACAAGCAAGGGACGGATGGAGTGTGAGATCGACAGACAGATCGGTGCAGAGTCTGCGGTGATGCGGTCACTGTATCGGACCGTCGTGGTTAAGAGAGCTGAGAAAGGGGCAAAGCTCTCGATTTACTGATCAATCTAGGTTCCGACCCTCACCTATTGTCATGAGATTTGGCTCATGACTGAAAGAACAAGATCGCAAGTACAAACGGCCGAGATGAGTTTCCTCCACAGGGTGGCTGGGCGCTCCCTTAGAGATAGGGTGAGGAGCTCGGTTACAAGCAAATAACGCAACCGACAGGCGTGAAAAAAATCATGCATGCGCACGAAGGTTCAAGGTTGGCTCATGCAAGCACACGTGATTCGAATCCATCAGGTTTTTGCAAAAAATAAAAAGGTCGGATACTTTTCTAACAGACCTCGTATATCTCACAGTGGACATGCACCTAAGATGAAAATTTCAAACCCCTCCATGATTTCTAAGTGGGAGAACTTGCAAAATCGCAGGGTGTTCAAATACTTATTTTCCTCACTGTACATATATAAATGAAAACACACACACACACAAACACACAGAGACAGAGAGAGAGAGAGAGAGAGACAGAGGTATTTAACACGCCACCATTTTTCTCAGTAAAGATGTTTCTGAAGATGCTATTGACATGAAATTGTTAGAAATGGGTATCGATTCAAATTTCAAGAATCGATTCGATTCAGATTAAGATTCAAAATCGATTATTTTAATTCAACATCGATTTGGGTTAGTGTTATTAAAACCCATTTTTTGAGCTGTTACATTATTGTCTAGTTATGCAACATATTAACACTACTTCTCAAAATGTGGCCCTCAAAATGCAGGCAATAGTGTTTCAGAGAGCTAGAATTTAAAACTATCCTGGGGGATAATGGTCTCGGTCTCCCCTACAAAACTCACGCCTGCAGCATGGTACGCTGCAGCAGGAGAACGTGGCTATTAGAAAAGCTATCCTGCAGTGGAGGGAAGTTCTCCTAAGTGCAGGAGAACATTACTCCCACAGTCCACACTAGAGAACCTTCGTGCGCTGTCCCACCGAAATGGCATGCTATGAGGAAAAGAAAAAAACAAAACCGACTGTCAATTAAAGAGCGGATGATTCTCTTCTTGCCTGCAACAACAGTCCCAGTAATCATGATCGACATCTTTAAATGGCTTTGACAGAGGTTAATGAATAAATTGTGGACACGCTGCTTCTAAATCAGAACCAGCGCATCCACAATCAATGTAGAGAAATCATTTAATTTTTCCTGTTACACACTCTCGGAAACTGTAATGGCCCAACTGCAGTATGTATATGTGTGTGTGTGTGTGTGTGTGTGTGTGTGTGTGTGTGTGTGTGTGTGTGTGTATATATATATATATATATATATATATATATATACACACACACACACACACACACCGTATTTTCTGCACCATAAGGCGCACCGGATTATAAGGCGCGCCCTCAATAGGTGGGTACTTAACCCTTACAAAAGGCGCACGCTAAAACATATATTTTACAAAAAAAAAAAAAAAAGGTCACGGAAGCAAAACTGTGAGTTTATTTGAACTTTTCAACAACTTTGAACTACCGGTATTTAACAATATGGTACTCACATTGTTTTTTATTATGGTTCTGTCACAAATCCATCGAAGTCCTCATCTTCTGTGTCTGAATTGAATAGCTGGGCAACTTCGCCATCAAACATGCCAGGTTCCCGCTAATCACCGCTATTGTTTTTGCCTTCAGCCGAATGGTGACTGTAGAGACGCTTCTCCCGGCTGTTCTTTGTTCAATGACCCATTGCTCGAGTTGGTCTTCTAGCTGTGGCCACCTTGCTTTGTTTCACGGAAACTCCGTTTGGTCTTTTTAACTTGGCACAGTTCATTTTCTTGTTTCCTCTCGCAGCTGCTCTATTCCCATGAACAACCGCGTAACTGATAGCCTGCAGTTTGAATTGTGCCTCGTAAGCATGTCTCTTCGCTGGCGCCATTTTTCGGGGTCCTTAGACAAACAAATGTTTTGCAGGATACCTGTAGTATACGGTAACTACCGGAGGAGTGGCGGAGGTAAGTGTACGTACCACGGACTCTTCTCTGATTGGTTTATCGCTGGCAGCGCACGTACTCTACACTACCAGCGTACGTACTTTACGTATTACGTAATGTTCTCCAATTGGTTTATCGCTGCCAGGGTACGTACTCTATGCTGCCAGCGTACATACTTTATGTATTACGTCCCTGTGTCAGGGGGAAATGGTCCGATATTCCGACGGTCAAAGACAACGTTGGTCGTTTTTACAGATTTTGGAATTCAGTGCGCACATAAGGCGCACCGGATTATAGGGCGCATGGCCGATTTCTGTGAAAATTTAAGGCTTTTAAGTGCGCCTTATGGTGCGGAAAATACGGTAAATATATATATATATATATATATTTTTTTTTTTATCGATCTTTGGATGTATGAATCGATCTGTGGGAATTAAAATGAGAATCGATTTAAAATTGGCGAATTGATCTTTCCAACCCAGCACTAGAAATTTTCACAAAATGTCAGTAGCAACCCAAGTAATACACATATAAAGAAACCAAAGCAAATAAGTACAGACATTAAGTTATGTGTAATAATGTGCAATGATACAGGAATAAAGTATTGATCACCTGAAGAAAGGGAGGTCCAAAAAGACATGGAAAGGCAAGACACCTGCCAGCTGAAACCTAATCAGTAATTAGAAAGCAATCCTGCTCCTTGTCAGTGCAATTTAATATCAGCTGGTTCAGTCCCAACTGACTGCCTATAAAAAGTCGAGTTACGTACGATCCAGTATCGGTATCGGCTTCCGATACCAATGTAATTCATGAATCGAAAATTTCCGATCCAACTAGGGCTGCAGCTATCGATTATTTTAGTAATCGAGTATTCTATCGATTATTCTGGCGATTAATCGAGTAATTGGATAAAAAGTACCTTTGCGTTTTAAAACATTAACAGTCCAGGGCTCTCCCTAAGTAATGGCACAATGTCACTGCGTCATCACAGAGATTGTCAAATTTAGTGTATCCCTTTCTGTTTTTCCTGGGTAGTTATATATTTTTTTTTTTACATCTTTACAAGTCTTGTATCTTTCCTGGTGTCAGGAGCTCAGCCAAAGTCTTGACATTTTGCTGAAATGGCAATGGGTTGTGGCTTTGTTTTCCCCAACCTGTAAAATTTAACAATTTTTATTTATTTATTAAGGTGGTGGACTGGGTCGTCGTAGTCATAGTCGTTTTAGGCTGTAACCTCCAGGGTTGTTGACCTCCCAATAATCCAACAAAAATTGTAACAAGTAATATATAAATATACACGCTGCTGGGTGAGCGGACGTGCATATATACAGTGCCTGTGCTTAATTAAACAAATTCATCATAGTGCATCTGTCACCAAGAAATTCAACAGTGATACAGGCCTATAATACAACTTTGAGTTTTTTTATAATGATCAAATTAACTTCCAGTATATGTTCTCAAATATATAACAGTTATTAAGACCAAATTTGGGATCGTTGACGTGAATACAATGAAAGGGATAGGCTTCAGGGCTATCCTTGCATGAATTTCTTTTTCACACACTCTCTGGGATTCAGCCAATGCATTTCATTTTCAGCTGGAGGTTGAACATGCAAGCCTCGCAGTCACTTTTTATTATTATTATTGTTTTATTTGAGTTCCTGTGTTTGTGAAGCTCCCTGGTCTTCCCCCCTCAGCTTCTCCAGCTCTGACGTTGACTGTGTGGACTGCTCAGGGCTGTGCCCCTCCCCCTCCAGGATTGTCGGACAAGGCCGTTGACGGCGCCAAACAGGCTGCCTCCGGAGTGTTCTGATAAACTGGACCTTTTCAAATCTCGGTTGTCGTCCTGCGTCCTTGTTTTTGTGTGTGATTATTGTTTTTCTGTGCTGATGGGGATTTTTTTCCTCATTGCTGCTGTGTAACGCAGCGGCTATGAGGGTTTTTTTTTTCTCCTTTTCCCTCGTGTTTTGCTTTTCAATATATGTTTATGTACTGGGCTGGCCTATGTGTTGTGTGTGTGTTGTTTGTTATGGGTCGGTGTTGGTTTGCTCAGCCCTGCTGTTGACCAAGGCAGGGATGTACATCTGGAGCTGGTCCCCGGGCGCCTAATGGTGACTTCTGCTCCTACTGGCAATTAGAATGGGTTAAATGCAATAGACACATTTCATTGCGCAGGGAACATGTTCTTCTGTGCATATGACAATAAAATTCCTTTGAATCCTTGTGTGTTGCCCAAAAAAGTGAAAATTTAAAAGCGAAACACTCATTGCGAGTCACACAGAAGAAAGACTGGACTTCTTCCAGAGACTGTCTGTGGCCGGGTCGGAGCTGTGTGAGGGCAGTGCTGTGCCGCTCACACCAGGCAGAGAGGCAGCAGCTGGCCACCGCGCGTAGAGGGGCCAGCGGACGAAACTGTGTTAAAAAAAAAAACAAAAAAAAACAAACACACTTTGTTTTAAATGCACAGTAAGCTATTTCAGATGATCAGCGTGGAGCGACTTTTTCTGAAAAGGCTTTATTTCCCTCTGTTTATCGCATTGGAAAGCTGTAGCTTTTGTGCTAATTTGATTAGCGCTTGCTCTACTTCTTCTTCTGATTGTTTTTCTGGGGACATTACAGCACCACACACAGGCCTGGCATATGTACTACAACGTTAAATGAAGCTTCGAGGCACAGAATTTGCCTCGAACATTTTTTGTAATCGAATTATTTGAATTACTCAACTAATCGTTTAAGCCCTAGATCCAACCCTGAGTTTTTCGATCCAGCCACTTCTGCGTTTCTGCTGAAACATCCTTCCAGCTGCTCCGCTTGGTTTCAGTGCAGAAGGTTCCGGGTTCAAATCCCACCCCTGCCACATTTCTCCATGTAATGTGGAGTTGCGTCAGGAAGGGCGTCCGGCATAAAACCTGTGCCAATTCAACATGCAGATCCACCTTAGATTTGCTGTGGTGACCCCGAGTGCAAACAAGGGAGCAGCCGAAGGGACTTACTTACCACACAGCCTGAGTGATACGGGAAAGTGTGAAAACTGATTCAAAGTTTTTCATACAGATTTCATCTTTTAAAAAAAAAAAGTGAAAAAAATTTGAGATGGTCAGTCGGGACCTAGCTCTAAAATTTGGTGATTCTGCATGGAATTACTCTATAAGAATGTGCTCTGTGTTGGAACCAGCCTTAAGGGGCCAGCCAAGGAGCTGCAATACAGTTGACTTCCGGGTTGGGTCAAAATATGCAATCAAGGTGGACCACGTGTTAAAACAAGCAACGCTGGACGCAATATATTATATGTACCACATCCCCTGGGACACGCAAGCCCATGTTGAGAGAAATGAAAGAAGAAGAAGAGGAGAAAAAAAAAGTTTGCACAGTCTCACTGTGGCAATGCAAGTTTTACAACATATTTATACCTTGTTTTGCTTTTAAAGTCTGTGTATGTCCTCTGGCTGTGTGCTAAAAACAGGGCAGGACACATGGAGCGATACAAGCCAAAACAAAAAACTAACGCTTTGCATTTCTTCCCCATATATGGTCAAAGTCTGTTTCTGAGGACATCACAATATACTACTAGGGCTAGATAAAACTAGGGCTGCAGCTTTCGATTATTTACGTAATCGAGTATTCTATCAGTTATTCTGGTGATTAATCGAGTAATCGGATAAAAAGTACTGCGTTTTTAAACAACATCAATAGTCCAGGGCTCTCCCTAAGCAATGGCACAGTGTCATTGCGCCAAAGTGTTTATATTTTGCTGAAATGGTGATGGGATGTGGCTTTGTTTTGTTTTCTCCAACTTGTCAAATTTAACCATTTTTAAGTTTTTTTTTTTTTTTTTTTAAATAAAGGTTGATGGACTGGGTCCCTGCGTGATTTTTTTTTATCCCTCTTTCTCTGCAATTCAGCAGATGCATTTCAGCTGGAGGTTGAACATGCAGCCTCGCAGTCAGTTTTTTTTTTTATTATTATTATTTTATTTAAGTTACCGTGTTTAAGTGTTGTGTGTTGTCCAAAAAAGCAAAAATTAAAAAGTCAAACACTCAGTGCGAGTCTGAGCAGCCGGCAGCGGGTCAATAGTCCCTCCCCACGTAGAGCAGACCGTGTTTTTTTTTAAAAATAGACAAACACACTTCTTCGATTTAAATACACAGTAAGTCTATTTCAGATGATCAGCGTGGACCATATTTCTCTTACAAGGCTTTATTTTACTCTGTGTCACGTTGGAAAGCGGTAGCTATCGTTGCTAATTTGATTAGCTGTTATGCTCCAGTCTTTTTTTTTTCTGCGGACGTTGCAGCGCCACATACAGGCCTGGCATATGTACTACAATGTTAAACGAAGCTTCGAGGCACAGAATTTGCCTCGAACATTTGTTGTAATTGAATTATTCGAGTTACTTGACTAATCGTTTCAGCCCTAGATAAAACCTTACCTGCCAATCCGGTAGTACTTTACACCGGGGCTGAAAAGATTAGTAACTTGAATAATTTTACTCTGTAACACTTGCTAAGACAATGTAAACATATGTCTCCCATATCAAAGAAACGCCGTTGAAATTGAAAATTGTGAAGGACAGACAGTGTTGTCTTTTCTCTTGAAGTCTACAAAAATAAGGCTATAAAAGTCTATAAAAAAATAAAAGTACTTAATTCTTTCACCAAAACATCAAATCTAGGCTTTCATCTTAGATTTACCTTCTGGCAAATTGTACCTGAACTTTCAGGTCTCCCTTTTAAGAAAATCCTCACATAAAATTAACAATAATTACAATAATAATATTAAAGCAGACAGAGCTCTGGTATCGGATCGGAAAAGTACCGGTATCGGCAGATATCCAAATTCAGGTATCGGGATCGGATCAGAAGTGAAAAATTGTGGATCGGTGCATCCCTACTTTACACATAAGTAAACAAGTTTGTGTGCATTTTCTTCCTGCTCACAGAATGTGACTGTCTCTGACAGACGTACACAGCGGGGTGAGGGCTGCAAACAGCTCCTCAACCCCCTTAGAAATTAAAGATCCATTTTTGAAGACATTTATAAGACATGTAACACATACTACTACAACAACTAATAATAATGATTAATATATCTTTAACAACTAAAGCATTCAATCAGAATTACACTGTGTCCTGGGTTTACACCTACAATTCTGTGCAAAGTAAAATTGGGGAACGACTAAAAAAATTGGTTTCCTTGAGTTTTCGGGAAAAACTGGAGTAGCTTTTATTGAAGGTGATCCCCTCTTAATGCATGGCAGTGCTGTTAACTTGCAAAGCATGCACAATGGATTATTTTTAAAGGGCTTGCAATATCTTTCTACGCAAGTACAATATCTAGGAAAATACATCAGATTTGGACTCTGTATTATCAGTTATCAAGTTGTTCACCAATGAATATGGCTTTTTACACCCTTCAGAAAACCATACATACATGGTTTTCTGAAGGGTGTAAAAAGCCATATTCATTGGTAAAACAACTTCATAACGATTTTATCATATACCTATAAATGATAAATGTTGTATGGTTTTCTGAAGGGTGAAAAAAAGCCATATTCATTGGTGAACAACTTTATAATGATTTTATCATATACAGTGGTCCCTCGTTTATCGCGGGAGTTACATTCTAAAAATAACCCACGATAGGTGAAATCCGCGAAGTAGTCAGCGTTATTTTTTTTTACAATTATTATAGATGTTTTAAGGCTGTAAAACCCCTCACTACACACTTTATACACTTTTCTCAAACAGGCATTAACATTTTCTCACTTTTCTCTCCTGTGTAAACACTCAAAGTTCAAACCTTAGTAGAAAAAAAAATAGAACGTTTTCCTATAAATAATTATGTTGGCTTTTAGAACTAACGAATTTAATTTTAACAATCAACCTACGAGGTTAGACACGTAAGAAATTATTAATAGCGACTCACCAGTATTTCAGAGTTCCTCTGACCGCGCCTCTTCGTCGTGACGCTGCTCCGCTGTCCGGATTGGCTGATTACTCGGGTGGTATGAAAAATATTACTCGTCCGCAAAAAGGGTGTATTGCTATTTATTCTTTAGTGTTTTATCCAATCATATTGGTGTATCGTTTATAGGTATATGATAATGGTAGTTACTTAATATGATATGTATATATATATATATATATATATATATATATATATATATATGTGTGTGTGTGTGTGTGTGTGTGTGTATTATGCGTTTAAATTGGTTTACTTTCCATGCGGCAAGCAGCTCTGACCCCTGACTTGCCCGGCATGGCAAGTGATCTCTATGGTTAAGCGTAAAGCTCTAATGTTTCAATGTGCAAGACTCGCATGTCATTGGTCAGGTTAAATTTGACAGAAAAAAAAAAGCAGTTATTGGTGGACTATCAGATGTCATACAAAGGTTTAAAAGCAGATGATGAGTAGGGCTGAGATATGGAAGAAAAGTGGGCTGCAGGTCGCATCAACCACAGAGGGGTCAGGAACATCGGAGCGCATCAACAATCATTTGACACTGATCACCATCAACAAAGATGCTTTCTCCATGAAAACAGCAGTACAAAGATCAAAATTCATAAGGTACCATGACTCTTGTTTGTAACTTTATATAAAAGGTGACATTTCAGGAAATGGCTCCCATTGTATTTGGAAAAGGGAAAATGCTGGAACTTCTCCATGCGGTGGTGAGTGACCCCGACCTGAAATCTCGCACCACCACCAGAAGTACACAGTGGCTGCACATTTATTCCATACTCTAATCCAGTGGTGGGCACAGTTCTGCTAACTGGCTAACTGCAGATTAGCAAAGCTAACTTTTTTGTTTTCAGATAACTTGTTTTCCATGTAATAAATGCTGTATATAACGGATTTTGTACAATGGATTTTTCGCTCACATCAGATAAAATGTCCCGTCCGATTGCAATGTATTTCCATTAAACCCCTCGCATGTGTGACCGGAGTCAATTCCGTGATTAAAAGCCCGGACGTTTATTTTTTTCACACTGTGCTCAGGCTCAGACCCGGAGCCTGACATGCACCTGTTAAATCAGACACAGCAAGAGGCTGTGATTTGACACTTTGCTGCTTTCAGTGCTTCATCTGCCATCATATTATAATAGTTTTTTGCAGTGTGCACGCTGATTACATTTTGATAGTGGATCAAATATATCTCCTTTCCTTTGATTTGGAGGTGATGATTGTAGAAAGAAAAGCTTGTTGGGGGTCAAATTAGTCCAGAATAAAGCATAATCCAGAGACGGAGATCTTTAAAACTGTCATGCATGTCATTGCATGACACGGGGTTACAGAGCTGCAGCTGCATAAATCAGGCTTTAAAGTAATTAAATAAATAATCATGAATTGTAAATTTATGTAAATTTGATAGCTTAACTATTTTTATATTTATTTTGATAACACCTGTACCTGGATGTGTTGCTGATAGCTAAATGGTTTAAAAAAATGTTGTAAACATTAAAGGTTCAGCGCAGTTGCATCCATAATGGCACCATGTTCCAAGTTGACACCACTCTCTCAAGAAAGGCACAACAGTGTTACCCCTTCTATGCACGGATAATAGAGTGTATGTATGCTGTCATAAATAATTTTTATAGAGCAATTTGTGACATTCATGAGACTCAAGTGAATGATGTCATATCACGGCAATGCTGTGGGATATATAATGTTCTTAGTGTCTCTGCAGATGTTACCCCAGCTCTTTTACATTTCATCCGTTTAGCACCTGGGGTTTTTACGACCAAACGCCCCTTCCTTCTTAGGAGGCACATCGACAGTCTGCATGCTGTACACTGTACACAGCAGGTACATTTTAAGTCAAAAAATGCACACCTTAACTTGCATGCAGTGTGCACTGGCCCATTCGGATTCTAATTAAAGTCCACCCTCACCAGCCGCTATTACGGGGTAACTAAAGTGTGATGCTTGCTACCTCACCTGAGTACCATGTGAACTGTGAAAATAAGGGCTCCAGTGAGTGGGTCGTGATCTAATATATAAGGCTGACCGTGTGTATGTGTGTTCACGCAAGTGCGCGTTCAACCTAAGGGCCCCAGTGACCTCCCCCTTGATGCCTCCAGTCACTAGTGATGGGTATCGAGAACCGGTTCCTTTCGGGTATCGTTAAGAAATGATTCAATCCACCGACATCAATAACCTTTTTTACTTAACGATTCCCTTATTAGTCCTTCAGAGTGGCCGTTGTTTTTGGGGGTGTTTGTCAGGAAAATTATAATTTCTCTACAGTGATTACAGACCCGCTGCAGGGTCTGTAATTAACTTTTCTGCAGCGCGGCTTTGCTTTGAACCTTGAACCAATTGAAGCAGTGCTTCGCAGATCGAAGCAGTGCTTCAATCATTGCTTCGTTGGTTAATTTTTTTCTTTCGCTTTCCCCCGCTAAAACCCTAAAGAGCATATGGCTGTGAGTATTATTTACCTTTTTTATGTTAAACCGACCTGTTATGGTCTTCTGAAACAGTTGATAGATGTATTTTATAACAAAAACGGGACCGATGCTAACACGTTACCGTGTCTATGGCATTTGCAATGCAAAAAATTAGCATTAAGCAGTTGCAGCTGTCAAGCGTTTGTTGTCGTAAAGGAGTCAAATGTATGATAAATTGTAATATTTTTTAAATTTATTTTTGTTTATATATTAATAATAATATCAAGCACAAAAATAGTAATAATAACTTATCTAATGATTATATACAATTTTAGAGAAAGAGACAAAAAGAACCTGAATAAAAACAACAGAAAATATAAAACCAACTAACAATGAACATACATAAATAAATACATACATACATACAACAGAAATAAATAAGTGTTTCCTGTGAACACCTAGTAACTCTTACACCTCCATTTCATCTCTGTTTTATTTAAGTTTAATGACAGTTTGTTTTGGTCAAACACATTTTAAATGTGTTCATTTCTTCAGTGATTTCCTCCAGAACTATCTGCCAAACTAGAAAACTGCTGCATCCTAGTAAGAACAGAATACTACTGGAATGAATATGAATAAGTTGTTTTTTTTCTCTCACCAAAATGGATGCTGCACTCACTGCAATTTATTGTCTGGAATAGTCCCAGATTGCATTTCAGAGTTTCTAGAATTCAAACATTTTCGTGCACGTGGTGTTAGGGGGTAATTTTGGGTTTCAGCTTTTTTTTGTTTTTCACCACTTTCATCCCTGAATATATGAAATCATGAGTCACTTTTGTGCAGATTAAAGTTACCAACTGGGACTCATGTCTTGTTGCGAGAAAAAAACGAGAATCGTCCTCCGTTCTGTTCACATAGCTCCAAACGCTGCGCGGTTCTCTGACGGGTTAAGTTAGAACGATAGAGTCCAGTCAGAATTAATAACTTCAAAGCAAAAGTTTTGTTTATTTTTATTTATGTCCAGAGATCAAGGATACAGTGACCATTTTCACATTTATTTAAGACTCAATGAAATACATAGAAAACCTGTAAATCCTACTTTTAGCACAACATTCACAAGAGGTATCGATAAGGGAATCGATAAGGAATCGGATCGATTATGTCATCGATATCCATAAAATCTTAATACCCATCCCTACCAGTCACCATACGAAGTTTGGTGTCGAATGCTTAATGTGGAAGTTCACCCCAAAAACAAATCTTGCCGCATACATACATACATTGCCTTTTATATATATATATATATATATATATATATATATATATATATATATATATATATAGACATAGACTAGCATGATTGTTCCATCAGAACTGTATTGGGGGGGGAATCTTGCAGATTGCAAATGGTGATGCCTTTCAACAAAGCAGCAACTGCTATTAAATACAAATCTCTTGCATATGTTCTAAACATTAGGACTGAAAACCTCTGGAACTATACACAGACTATATTGTAATTGTGCAACTGCCCTTATCCTAACCTGAAACCATTTATGAGAAAGGTATTTGCAAGGCTGCTGTGCAGCTGGTACACCAGCTAAGCAGGACAGATTTCACAGCTAGTTCCGCAACTGGCATAAATGTTCATAGTCTAGACTTTGCAACTCTGATAGCTTTGGAAAGTGTTTGGAACATTGGATCCAATGGTGGACTGATGTAACTTTTTAAGTGAAGCTTGTAAACCTGCTGCTGATAACAGCACAATATGTAGGAAAAAAAAAACACGTGAAACCGTAAAACTCATACATTTTGTTTTCCAGGTTAATAATATTAACATTAGGGCACAGCTAGTCACAATTCAGCTATTGTGTAAAGAAAAAAAACGTATAAAATACAATAAAAGTACACATCATATAAAAGAAGTAAAGTAAGGCCACATGTACCCTTTATTTCAATGAACAACTTTCTCCTTTGCACACACATTAACGAAAGCACGAAACAGGCACAGTTGCCTCTCAAACAACACAATTCACTTTCAAAATGTAATTTGTAAATTGCGTAATAATGTGCGGGTTGCTAATTTCAAAAGCGCTGCTCTGTTGCTAGTTAGCCGGTGTTTGCAGTTTGAATTCCTTATCTCACCGTAAACAACAGAATAGAACAGCTACTTAATAACCACGGTACCGTTGAATCGTGTAGTTTAGCCTGACAGAGACAGAAAAAGAGCTCAATTAATCATCGAGTTTGGCGAAATCAGCTTCAAACATCGTTAGCTAAATCGGCTAGTCACTGGCGGAAAGTTCACCGCGGACCGCCGTTATCAGCGACAGATTTTTTTTTTCTCCCGCAAATAAACTGGTTTATTATGCTCAACTCCGCCACTTTGTCCCAAATTATCCGCGATATTAATTACTATAACGGTCGTTTTAGCCAACATACCATGGTAATATCCTGCGGCGAGGGATTAAAAAAACGTGTCTATCTCGGTTCTAACGGTGCAGCGTCACTTCATTCCCGCATGCTTTGTTGGCTTGAACTTAGCAAACAAACTTGGACAAAAAAAAAGAATAATTTACCATAACTACTGTAAACATTCGTCACACGCCAAAACAAACCACAAACTTGAAATAGTGAGAATTTTAAAACTATTTGTCCAGCGTCATTCCCAAAGCTCACAGCTGGAAGCCTGGATTCATTGTTTTGCTTGGATACTTGATATTAGCGCTATCCGTTTAAAAAACACAGGTTTGACTTTTTTTTTATCGCTCGCATTCCAAGCGCCTGTGGTTATCTTTTTAAACACTGTTTTTGGAGCTATTATGGTTTCCAGTGGAAACGGCGAACTTACTTGAAAAAGAAACGTACTCCAGCTCGGCTCCATTTCCACACTTTCGGAATAAAGCTCGCACACAATCTTACAACAAAGCGGCCAAACATGGCAGCTGAAACAACTTCCGCTAACCCCCGGGGGTAAAACCACTTTGGCTAACATGGAAGGGGTGACGTTGATTGCAGCAATATAAAAAATAATCCTTATGCCATTTTTGAAGTTCAAACAACACGTGGATTACAAATATATCCGACATTAACGTTAAATTAAATTACAAGAACCGTGTCTGTGCTGCTAAAAAACCCCAAATGAAATTAATTTGAATGCACAAACATCCCTATCGCTGTCGATCGCCGATTCCGCGCGGCGCATTACTACTGTCGCATGTTGGCTGCGATGTGATTGCGGCTCAATAATTGTCAGTTTATTATCACTTATATATAAAATTTTAAAAGCCATAGCTTTCGAAATACAAATTTTAACAATCCCAATTTTGGAAGTCTTTCAGTTAAACGGGAATACGAAGGCTTCAGGTTTCATTCAAAGGATGGATTCGTAACCTGAAATAACACAAGAAGCCGTTAAAAGTATCTACTTTTCCTAATTACCTGCAGAATTTAATATTTAGGTTTATTCATCATTACACATAAACCGGAAAGCGAACTGAAAAAAGAGCTACAATCAACAGAGCACCTTAAAGGGACATAATTCATAATTATAATTCATAATTAATTTTATTGTGTAAAAAGTATACAAAAAGTATATATAAGCACACATCGTACATTTTGATATAATACTACAAAGAAACTCATAAGAAATAATAATAACGAACAAAAAAATGTTAATTTCAAATAAGTTATACAAAGACAAAGACCATTTTATATTATGGTGTTTAATAAACTGCCAACTGTTTATTTATTTATTTATTTAGTCTAAGATTAACATGTGAACAACAAAAGAAATAAACCGTATATAATGTATTATATGTTATAAGATGGTGTCTTTCAGATAGAACATGAGATCTGCCAGGGAATCATTAATTAGCCAATCAAATACCATCACAAATAATTTAAGGGTGTGGGTTGCTTAAATATAGACATTAATTTTTAGGTGAACACAAAAGTTTATTTTATGTCCAGCACATTATATTTTACATCATTTAGAAGCAGTGTACTCAATTATTTGAAAGATAGTCTTGAACATAAATAGTAATTCAAATGTCAAGATTCCATCCATCCATTTTCTACACCCGCTCAGAAAATGGATGGATATCAAGATTGTAAGTGACCAAAAATTCTACAAGTAGCTTTAATTTAATCACTAGAATATAATCATAAATTATAGGTGCAAAAATGTCTGACCTAAACTCTTTATGCAATTACATAAATATGACATTGGATTTATTACTCAGTTTCTTTGTTATTTTTATAATTCTATTGTTTTTGATATTAATTGATATGCCATTCTGTGTGCATTGTTTTATCTTAAAATGTATACATGTATTTTACTTTCTTGAGAATGTTCATATCAAAATCAATAGTTTAATATAATGTGATTTTTAAGGCAGGGTGGAGAGGGTAGTTGGGTGGCCGGTAATATGCACACAAATATTATTTTGTGCGCACTCCTCAGTCCCTTGGTTGATTTAGTGCACACTAGATAGCATCTGTCAAATCTAGTACACAATAGATAGTATCTGTTTTCACTAATTAGTATCCGGTGGGTGCCATACCATATGATATGTGGTGCATACTCTTTATTGTCAACGGATCTAGTGTGGTCACAGTGCCCACTAGATACTATTTTGGAGTGCTTATTAATATGTCTTGTGTGCGTCAGATACTATTAAGTGTCCATTTACATAGTGTGCATCCACTGCTATCCAGTGCACACTGGACACTATCCAGTGTGCACTGGACTGCCCTCAGTGCTATGTTGAGTCCTGATGATGCATTTATTGTTATAGCTTTTTCTTTTGCAACTGTGAAGGTGATTTCAACAAGGCGCAACTTGGGAATTTAGAAAGTAAATTTTCTTCATGAAAGTGCCACCACAAAGATGATGCACATATAGAGGTTACTCTATGCCTGTCATAAACCAAATTTCATTTTGAAACATTCTGACACATTAACATTCATTTCATGCATTTTATAGGTTAATCTAAACTATTGCAAAGGAAAACATGCAATAAATACACTGCACAACAAAACCAGCTGTATATGCATATAATGCATATAAAAAAATAGATTTACTGTTTGGCTATACAATAAGTGTCCTAAATATATCTACTGACAATCTATTTATTTATCCACTCAAACAAATAATATACGCACCACTATTTGTAGTTATCTGCGTCTTGTTTATATTTCAGAAGGTTGGCTTTGATATTTACTTCTGAATGTGAATGTAAACACATCAAATGTAGAGATAATGATAATATATAGGCAAAAACGTACCATGATAAAATAAATAGATAAACAAGTGAATATTTTAGATTCTGACAGGCTGCAGGTGCGAGATTTACCTGGTTTCCAGGAGGGGTCACTGCTGTCCACTATACACTGTTGATGCGTTAAAGTGCAACTGGAAAAACAATTCATTGGAAAAAGCGTTTGCATGCAGTTACCTACTATTAAATAGAAATGGTCTGGCTGTCATTTGCAGAAGAAGTGCACGAAAGCAGTATGACCAAAAGATATTGAAAAAATTCCAAAAATAATTGTATGTGTATTTTTGTTGTGTGGCCAAGCCACTTTGAAGTGAATTTAGGATAGCTATATATATTACGTATTAATATAGCTGCTAACAACAACAACAATCAAAATCATTTACTAAACTGAACAGCCAGAGCTCCACAGCAAGTTTTGTCTGTGGCTCATTTTTTCTCGACCCAAACTTCTTTAACACGAGAAAATACGACCGGAGAACAAGTACTTGAAGGCATCACAACGGGATTTCCTCACAGTTCGTGTCAATCTCAAAGAGGAAAATGATGAAAACTTCACTGCAGAGAAGACACCAGTTATCCGTGGGAAACAGTAGGTACAGTAAATAACCTTTTATCTTTTATTAGATTTACTCTTCATTTATTTTGAGTTTTTCCCATTTTCCCCGCATGTGCTGAAAGTATTCCCAAAAGCCTGCAGCGCTGCAGAGATTGAGGGCAAAGCAGCTTATAGGGATCATTACCAACATGCTCTGGACGAGTCGCTTTTTCTTTGACAATTAGTGACTTAAAACTCAAAAACATCAATGTTTTCTCACACGGTGTTTTGAAATGTTCTCAGGAATTGAAGAAGTGAGTATAAAGAATGTCAACCTGACATATGTAATGGGGTCACATCTTATGCTTTACTGAAGCTGATATAGAGCAAGAACATCCCGAGTTTCATCCCAGCTAAGAGTTTGCATGATGTGTTTTCTCTCGGTGTTATGCTTTTCTATCACTATCAAGCAAACAGACAAGCTCCAGCACAAAAGACAAAACTAGATCAGAAGTGGTCAGAGAGCACAGTGACGTCACACCCCCATTTCCAAGTGTCCTGCCATGTAGGAAAAAAGTTTCATGGGCTTTTTTTAAACCATCACGTCCATGAACAATAAATTATCTGAACCCATTGATTATGACCTCTGACCTCATCCTTGACAGATCCTATCCAAAATTAAATCACTTCTTTCCATCCATTGGTCCAATGCATGCCCAACTGCAGAATTACTGGACACCCTGATTCCAGCATGAGAAGCTGAGCGAGCAATCAAAGTGGTTTGCAGTTGTCCTGGATCAAGTCTAAGCCGAAGTGTATTTGTATGTGCTGAAAGTAATGAAAGTTCATGCTCTGGGTCCTTGATCTTTGAGATCGGGAGACACCTGGTAAGAGGTTATGGTGTTATGCGGCCACGTGTTTAGTGATGTTGATACTTTTGCAGGAGAACAATGAACCAAGTGTTTAGGGTCCGGGTGCTTCCTGTTTTACTGTATGGTGGTGAGACTTGGACGCTAGCCTGCGACCTAAGGTGAGGACTGGATGTCTTTGCTACTAGGTAACTTTGGAGGATCCTTGGGTACTGCCAGAATAACTTTGTGTCAAATGAGTTGCTACTTTAGGAGTCTCAGATGAGCGCTTTCACTTGCATTGTGAGGGTACATCAGGTACTACAGATTGGACATGGACCATTTTTCTGGGCATGATCCTGTAAAGAGGTGTTTCAGTGTTGAGGACCCCAGCAGATGGAGAAGTCCAAGGAGATGCCCACATTTCACTTGGCTGCAGCAGATAGATGGTTATTTTGAAGCGGTGGGGATAGAACGGTTGTCTTCCTTGGGTGGTTGCCATCCAGGACCCAGGGTGATTCTGTGGTCGTGGTACCAACACATTCTCCTCCCCCCCCTGACCTGATAGGCCCAATGCACCTGCTGAGTTTGATCAAAATTGGACAAGGTATTCTGAAGATATCTTGCTATAATACACAAATAACAACATTGTTATATAGAGACCAAGGTCTGGGGGAGGTGATGGTCTAGTGGTTAAGGCGTTGGGCTTGAGACCAGAAAATCCTCAGTTCAAATCCCAGCCTAACTGGAATCAATTAACTTATTATGGGTCTATTACTTGTTGTGTCAAATATGAAAATAATATATAAATTGTTTTTATGTGTATAATGTGATTTTATTTGAATTATTCAATATTATTAATTATTCAAAATTTTATGTATTTTCTTATCACAATTTCTCGGTGCTCTTGGGGGCCCCCTGGTGGCATGGGGGCCCTAAGTGATTGCATAATTCGTGTATCCTTTGGGCCGGCTTTGGTGACATAGGCATGAATGGCCGCTTGTATGAATGTTCTTCTGCAACAGATGGGTGCATGACATGACACACGTATACGCCACCTCTAGGCAAATATACAACCCCTGGCAATAATTATGGAATCACCGGCCTCGGAGGATGTTCATTCAGTTGTTTAATTTTGTAGAAAAAGCAGATCACAGACATGACACAAAACTAAAGTCATTTCAAATTGCAACTTTCTGGCTTTAAGAAACACAATAAGAAATCAAGAAAAAAAGATTGTGGCAGTCAGTAACGGTTACTTTTTTAGACCAAGCAGAGGAAAAAAATATGGACTCACTCAATTCTGAGGAAAAAATTATGGAATCACCCTGTAAATTTTCATCCCCAAAACTAAAACCTGCATCAAATCAGATCTGCTCGTTAGTCTGCATATAAAAAGGAGTGATCACACCTTGGAGAGCTGTTGCACCAAGTGGACTGACATGAATCATGACTCCAATCAATCAATCAATCAATCAATCAATCAACTTTTTTCTTGTATAGCGCCAAATCACAACAAACAGTTGCCGAAAGGCGCTCCACATTGCAAGGCAAGGCCATACAATAATTATGAAACACAGTCTATGTCTAAAGCAACATAACCAAGGGATGGTCCAGGGTCACCCGATCCAGCCCTAACTATAAGCCTTAGCGAAAAGGAAAGTTTTAAGCCTAATCTTAAAAGTAGAGAGGGTATCTGTCTCCCTGATCTGAATTGGGAGCTGGTTCCACAGGAGAGGAGCCTGAAAGCTGAAGGCTCTGCCTCCCATTCTACTCTTACAAACCCTAGGAACTACAAGTAAGCCCGCAGTCTGAGAGCGAAGCGCTCTAATGGGGTAATATGGTACTACGAGGTCCCTAAGATAAGATGGGACCTGATTATTCAAAACCTTATAAGTAAGAAGAAGAATTTTAAATTCTATTCTAGCATTAACAGGAAGCCAATGAAGGGAGGCCAACACGGGTGAGATATGCTCTCTCCTGCTAGTCCCCGTCAGTACTCTAGCTGCAGCATTCTGAACCAACTGAAGGCTTTTTAGGGAACTTTTAGGACAACCTGATAATAATGAATTACAATAGTCCAGCCTAGAGGAAATAAATGCATGAATTAGTTTTTTCAGCATCACTCTGAGACAAGACCTTTCTGATTTTAGAGATATTGCGTAAATGCAAAAAGGCAGTCCTACATATTTGTTTAATATGCGCTTTGAATGACATATCCTGATCAAAAATAACTCCAAGATTTCTCACAGTATTACTAGAGATCAGGGAAATGCCATCCAGAGTAACGATCTGGTTAGACACCATGCTTCTAAGATTTGTGGGGCCAAGTACAATAACTTCAGTTTTATCTGAGTTTAAAAGCAGGAAATTAGAGGTCATCCATGTCTTTATGTCTGTAAGACAATCCTGCAGTTTAGCTAATTGGTGCGTATCCTCTGGCTTCATGGATAGATAAAGCTGGGTATCATCTGCGTAACAATGAAAATTTAAGCAATACCGTCTAATAATACTGCCCAAGGGAAGCATGTATAAAGTGAATAAAATTGGTCCTAGCACAGAACCTTGTGGAACTCCATAATTAACTTTAGTCTGTGAAGAAGATTCCCCATTTACATGAACAAATTGTAATCTATTAGACAAATATGATTCAACCACCGCAGCGCAATGCCTTTAATACCTATGACATGCTCTAATCTCTGTAATAAAATTTTATGGTCAACAGTATCAAAAGCAGCACTGAGGTCCAACAGAACAAGCACAGAGATAAGTCCACTGTCCGAAGCCATAAGAAGATCATTTGTAACCTTCACTAATGCTGTTTCTGTACTATGATGAATTCTAAAACCTGACTGAAACTCTTCAAATAGACCATTCCTCTGCAGGTGATCAGTTAGCTGTTTTACAACTACCCTCTCAAGAATCTTTGAGAGAAAAGGAAGGTTGGAGATTGGCCTATAATTAGCTAAGATAGCTGGGTCAAGTGATGGCTTTTTAAGTAATGGTTTAATTACTGCCACCTTAAAGGCCTGTGGTACATAACCAACTAACAAAGATAGATTGATCATATTTAAGATTGAAGCATTAAATAATGGTAGGACTTCCTTGAGCAGCCTGGCAGGAATGGGGTCTAATAAGCATGTTGATGGTTTGGATGAAGTAACTAATGAAAATAACTCAGACAGAACAATCGGAGAGAAAGAGTCTAACCAATACCGGCATCACTGAAAGCAGCCAAAGATAACGATACATCTTTGGGATGGTTATGAGTAATTTTTTCTCTAATAGTCAAAATTTTGTTAGCAAAGAAAGTCATGAAGTCATTACTAGTTAAAGTTAATGGAATACTCAGCTCAATAGAGCTCTGATTCTTTGTCAGCCTGGCTACAGTGCTGAAAAGAAACCTGGGGTTGTTCTTATTTTCTTCAATTAGTGATGAGTAGAAAGATGTCCTAGCTTCACGAAGGGCTTTCTTATAGAGCAACAAACTCTTTTTCCAGGCTAAGTGAAGATCTTCTAAATTAGTGAGACGCCATTTCCTCTCCAACTTACGGGTTATCAGCTTTAAGCTACGAGTTTGTGAGTTATACCACGGAGTCAGACACTTCTGATTTAAAGCTCTCTTTTTCAGAGGAGCTACAGCATCCAAAGTTGTCTTCAATGAGGATGTAAAACTATTGACAAGATACTCTAACTCCCTTACAGAGTTTAGGTAGCTACTCTGCTCTGTGTTGGTATATGACATTAGAGAACATAAAGAAGGAATCATATCCTTAAACCTCCAACACGAGAGATGTCAATTGAAACAAAGGAGAGGATAATCAAACTCTTAAAAGAGGGTAAATCATCACGCAATGTTGCAAAAGATGTTGGTTGTTCACAGTCAGCTGTGTCTAAACTCTGGACCAAATACAAACAACATGGGAAGGTTGTTAAAGGCAAACATACTGGTAGACCAAGGAAGACATCAAAGCGTCAAGACAGAAAACTTAAAGCAATATGTTTCAAAAATCAAAAATGCACAACAAAACAAATGAGGAACGAATGGGAGGAAACTGGAGTCAACGTCTGTGACCGAACTGTAAGAAACCTCCTAAAGGAAATGGGATTTACATACAGAAAAGCTAAACAAAAGCCATCATTAACATCTACAACCCCTGGCAAAAATTATGGAATCACCGGCCTCAGAGGATGTTCATTCAGTTGTTTAATTTTGTAGAAAAAAAGCAGATCACAGACATGACACAAAACTAAAGTCATTTCAAATGGCAACTTTCTGGCTTTAAGAAACACTATAAGAAATCAAGAAAAAAAGATTGTGGCAGTCAGTAACGGTTACTTTTTTAGACCAAGCAGAGGAAAAAATCTGGAATCACTCAATTCTGAGGAAAAAATTATGGAATCACCCTGTAAATTTTCATCCCCCAAATTAACACCTGCATCAAATCAGATCTGCTCATTGACACTGACCCTATGCCATGACATTGACCCTATGTGTCTTTTTGCAAGGATTGTTTTTGCAGTTTTTGCTCTATGGCAAGATGCATTATCATCTTGAAAAATGATTTCATCATCCTCAAACATCCTTTCAATTGTCCAAAATATCAACATAAACTTGTGCATTTATTGATGATGTAATGACAGCCATCTCCCCAGTGCCTTTACCTAACATGCAGCCCCATATCATCAATGACTGTGGAAATTTACATGTTCTCTTCAGGCAATCATCTTTATAAATCTCATTGGAAAGGCACCAAACAAAAGTTCCAGCATCATCACCTTGCCCAATGCAGATTTGAGATTCATCACTGAATATGACTTTCATCCAGTCATCCACAGTCCACAACTGCTTTTCCTTAGCCCATTGTAACCTTGTTTTTTTCTGTTTAGGTGTTAATGATGCCTTTTGTTTAGCTTTTCTGTATGTAAATCCCATTTCCTTTAGGCGGTTTCTTACAGTTCGGTCACAGACGTTGACTCCAGTTTCCTCCCATTCGTTCCTCATTTGTTTTGTTGTACATTTTTCGATTTTTGAGACATATTGTTATGTGGGCCGCTGAAGAGGAGGTACTGCTGGCCCACCACCACCAGAGGGCGCCCTGCTTGGAGTGCGGGCTCCAAGCACGAGAGGGCGCCAGACCCAGAAGAAGTGACAGCTGTCACTCATCCTCAGCACCAGCTGTCACTCATTCATCATCATCACTATCACCATAAAGGCTGGACTGCAACTCCACCTCCTCGCCGAGAAATCAACTACCGAAGAGGTAATTTTCCACCTGGTGTTAATTGACTTTACAGATCTTGTGTGTTTAGTTGTGTGTTGTCACAACATTAAATTGTTACTATCTGGCTTATTCATTGTCCGTTCCTTTGCGCCCCCTGTTGTGGGTCCGTGCTACGACACCTTCCCAACAGGATTTCTCGGCCATTCGTCATGGATTCCGAGGGGCGTCAACCCGAGCTTGAACGGCCAATGGAAGAGCCAGGAGCACAGGCGTCAGCGGGAGGCGTGTTGAGTGAGCTGC
The DNA here is from genome assembly GCF_902500255.1 of Thalassophryne amazonica. Taxonomy (NCBI): domain Eukaryota; kingdom Metazoa; phylum Chordata; class Actinopteri; order Batrachoidiformes; family Batrachoididae; genus Thalassophryne; species Thalassophryne amazonica. The sequence goes on from NC_047111.1 coordinate 92,455,212, forward strand.
AGCAGATCTTAACCGCCTTCACGGCTCGGCTGGATTTAGTGGCCGAGCAGAATGTTCTCCTTAACTGGAGGGTGGAGGCTCTCACTGCCAGGGTGGAAGCGCGCGATCAGGGCGCTGCTGCAGCCACTCCTCTTGCTGGTCCTGGGCCCGTAACAGACGTTCCACTGGTCATTCAACGACCCCCCCCACCATCCCCTGAAGCATACATAAGCCCTCCGGAACCGTACGGAGGCTGTGTTGAGACGTGCGCAGACTTCCTCATGCAGTGTTCGCTCGTCTTTTCACAGCATCCTGTCATGTACGAGTCAGACGCCAGCCGGGTGGCTTATGTTATTAATCTGCTTCGAGGAGAGGCACGCGCCTGGGCTACGGCGCTTTGGGAGCAGAATTCACGGCTCCTAACGTCTTATGCTGGGTTTGTACGGGAGTTCAAACAAGTTTTTGACCATCCCAACAGAGGCGAGACCGCTTTGAGCGTGCTGCTGTCAATGAGACAGGGGCGTCGCAGCGCAGCCGAGTATGCAGTCGACTTTCACATTGCGGCAGCGAGGTCCGGCTGGAATAATGTTGCGCTCCGCGCCGCCTTCGTAAATGGACTGTCTCTGGTCCTGAAGGAGCACCTGCTGGCTAAGGAGGAACCGCGGGATTTTGACGGGCTTGTCGATTTGGTTATACGCTTAGACAACCGTTTGAATGAGCATCGTCGGGAGCAGGCCAGGGGGCGTGACCGGGCACGAGCCGTCCCTCCCCCTTCCAGTTCCGAAAGGGTGACCTCGTCCCCACGCTTCACTGCCAGAGAGCTCCATGTGGCTACAGCTCCCCCTGCTGAGGAGGCTATGGACACGAGCAGGGCCAAAGTTAAGACAAACGTCAGACAAAGGAGGCTGGCCTGCGGGGAGTGTTTTGTCTGCGGCTCTTGTGAGCACATGCAGAAGGACTGCCCCAAAACGGGTCAAACTACAACGCCCGTCCTTAGAAACTGGGCTAAGGGTGGGCCATAACAAGCATGCGGGGAAACTCCGCAAATCTGCACGAATCCCAGTAACGATCCTTTGTGGGGATCTAACCCTTCACGCCCCAGCACTGGTAGACACGGGGTCGGAAGGGAATCTGCTGGATAGCAGATGGGCAAAGGAAGTAGGCCTCCCCCTGGTGGCTCTGCCGGCACCATTGCAGGTGCGAGCACTAGATGGCACCCTGCTTCCGTTAATCACATATCAGACACAGCCTGTGACCTTGGTTGTGTCTGGAAATCACAGGGAGGAGATCGTGTTCCATGTAACACCTTCTACCTCCCGAGTGATTTTGGGATTTCCATGGATGGTGAAGTACAATCCCCGGATAGATTGGCCATCCGGGGTTGTGACGCAGTGGAGCGAAACCTGCCACCGGGAGTGTTTAGGATCCTTGGTTCCTCCTCGCATGACGGCTAATGAGGAGGTTAAAGTCCCCCCCAATCTATCGGCGGTGCCAAAGGAGTACCACGATCTTGCTGACGTCTTCAGCAAAGATCTGGCGCTCACTCTTCCCCCGCACCGACCGTACGATTGTGCCATCGATTTGGTCCCGGGCGCTGAGTACCCGTCCAGTAGGTTGTACAACCTCTCACATCCGGAACGCGAATCAATGGAGACCTACATCTGGGACTCTTTAGCTGCCGGGCTGATCCGGAACTCCACCTCCCCGATGGGTGCTGGTTTCTTTTTTGTGGGCAAAAAGGACGGCGGACTCCGTCCATGCATTGATTACAGAGGGCTGAACGAGATCACGGTTCGCAACCGATACCCGTTACCTCTGTTGGATTCAGTGTTCACGCCCCTGCATGGAGCCCAAATTTTCACAAAATTGGATCTTAGAAACGCGTACCACCTGGTTCAGATCCGGAAGGGAGACGAATGGAAGATGGCATTTAACACCCCGTTAGGTCACTTTGAGTACCTGGTCATGCCGTTCGGCCTCACTAACGCCCCCGCAACGTTCCAAGCTTTGGTAAATGACGTCTTGCGGGACTTCCTGCATCGGTTCGTCTTCGTATATCTGGACGATATAGTCATCTTTTCCCCGGACCCTGAGACCCATGTCCAGCATGTACGTCAGGTCCTACAGCGGTTGTTGGAGAACCGGCTGTTTGTGAAGGGCGAGAAGTGCGAGTTCCACCACACTTCTTTGTCCTTCTTGGGGTTCATCATCTCCTCCAACTCCGTCGCCCCTGATCCGGCCAAGGTTGCGGCGGTGAGAGATTGGCCCCAACCAACAAGCCGCAGGAAACTGCAGCAGTTTCTCGGCTTTGCAAATTTCTACAGGAGGTTCATTAAAGGCTACAGTCAGGTAGTTAGCCCCCTGACTGCCCTGACCTCCACCAAGGTCCCCTTCACCTGGTCGGATTGGTGCGAAGCCGCGTTCAAGGAGTTGAAACGCCGGTTCTCGACTGCACCAGTTCTGGTGCAGCTTGATCCTGATCGCCAGTACATAGTGGAAGTGGACGCCTCTGACTCAGGGATAGGAACCGTGCTGTCCCAGAGCGTGGAGGCTCTTGAAGAGTGGAGACACCTGCTGGAGGGGGCGTCATTGCCTTTCACGGTTTTCACGGACCATCGGAACCTGGAGTACATCCGGACCGCCAAGCGGCTGAACCCCAGGCAAGCCCGCTGGTCTCTGTTCTTCAGGCGCTTTGACTTCCGGATCATGTACCGCCCCGGGACCAAAACCAAAAATCGGATGCGTTGTCCCGGGTGTACGAAGAAGAAGCCAAGGCGGGGCTGTCGAACCCCACCGAGACCATCATCCCCGAGTCCACTGTCGTGGCCTCCCTCACCTGGGACGTGGAGAAGACCGTCCGGGAGGCCCTGGCAAGGAGCCCGGACCCGGGGACTGGCCCCAAGAACAGAATGTACGTCCCACCAGAGGCCAGAGCTGCCGTATTGGACTTCTGTCACGGATCCAAGCTCTCCTGTCATCCCGGAGTGCGTAGGACCGTGGCAGTGGTCCAGCAGCACTTCTGGTGGGCGTCCCTGGAAACCGACGTTCGGGACTACGTCCAGGCCTGTACCATCTGCGCCAGGGGCAAGGCAGACCATCGGAGGACCTCGGGACTCCTCCAACCCCTGCCGGTCACAACATTAAATTGTTACTATTTGGCTTATTCATTGTCCGTTCCTTTGCGCCCCCTGTTGTGGGTCCGTGCTACGACACCTTCCCAACACATATTGCTTTAAGTTTTCTGTCTTGACGCTTTGTCTTCCTTGGTCTACCAGTATGTTTGCCTTTAACAACCTTCCCATGTTGTTTGTATTTGGTCCAGAGTTTAGACACAGCTGACTGTGAACAACCAACATCTTTTGCAACATTGCGTGATGATTTACTCTCTTTTAAGAGTTTGATAATCCTCTCCTTTGTTTCAATTGACATCTCTCGTGTTGGAGCCATGATTCATGTCAGTCCACTTGGTGCAACAGCTCTCCAAGGTGTGTTCACTCCTTTTTAGATGCAGACTAACGAGCAGATCTGATATGATGCAGGTGTTAGCAACAGCAATCAGAGAAAGTTGGAGCCAGATTAATGAAGAGTACTGTTTGTCACTCATTAAGTCCATGCCTCAGAGACTGCAAGCTGTTATAAAAGCCAGAGGTAGTGCAACAAAATACTAGTGATGTGTTGGAGTGTTCTTTTGTTTTTCATGATTCCATAATTTTTTCCTCAGAATTGAGTGATTCCATATTTTTTCCCTCTGCTTAGTCTAAAAAAGTAACCGTTACTGACTGCCACAATTTCTTTTCCTGATTTCTTATAGTGTTTCTTAAAGCCAGAAAGTTGCCATTTGAAATGACTTTAGTTTTGTGTCATGTCTGTGATCTGCTTTTTTTCTACAAAATTAAACAACTGAATGAACATCCTCTGAGGCCGGTGATTCCATAATTTTTGCCAGGGGTTGTATATGATCGACTGAAACCCTAATGGGATAGCTGGCAGAAAACAGATGGATGGATAAGGTGCTGTGCAAAGTGATCTTGAATTTCTATTTCTTTTTCATTTCAACAGATGACCTTCCAAGGTGTTCATTCCTGCCATCAGTGCTTTCGAGTACTTTTCTGAGACCTCCTTTTCATCCTTTTCTTTTGGTCAGCAGTCCAACCTGGAAAAAAATCCAGCATGTTTCACTTAATTAAGAAAGACAAGGAGGAGAAAGAGAAGAACAAGGACTTGGGGAAGAGGGATAGGAAAGATAAAAAAAAAAAGGAGCGCATGTCCCAGGCAGAGCTGAAAAGCCTGGAAGAGATGAGCATACGCAGAGGGTTTTTCCATCTTCAGAAAGGGAGTTTGAAAAGAGACGCCAGGGGCAGGTTGGAGATTTCTAATCCAATCCCAATTAAGGTGGTCAGCAGCACTGAGCTCAGCCTCACAGACTTGGAGGTTCAGCATTCCAACAACTGCAACATCCTGGGACAGGATCTGAGGCAAATACGTACAAGTGATACTGGGGAGGATGCAAAGAAGAATGAACGAGAGCATCATCGCAGCTCTGTAAAGGAGAGGGCTGCTAAGTTTGGGGAACTGGCTAAGTTAAATTCTGTGGTAGTTCAGAGACCTGTGTCTTTTTCCCAGAGGAGCAAAGAGCATAACCCTTCAGATGCGCCAAATCTTTCTGGACAGAGCGGTAACACATCTTCTGTCTGTAACTCACAGGGCAGCAAAATGGTTTATATTCCAGAAATGATGGAGAAGACTTACCCCGATGCAGACCTGCAATTACCTGTTCTTGCTTCACCTCCAACAGCGGATGCAAGGGAACTGGAGCTGCAGCGGCGCAACACCAGGGATTTTGGGTTCTCGTTACGCAGGTCCACAATGTTGGACAGGCAGCCTGATGGAGCGGTGTGTCGGCGCGTGGTGCACTTTGCAGAACCGGGTGCTGGCCCCAATGACAGGGCTATGGGCCTGGTGCCTGGAGACAGGCTGATGGAGATCAATGGTATCAGCGTGGAGAACAAAAACAGGGACGAGATTGTGGAGATGATCCGTCAGTCTGGAGAGTCGGTCCGGTTGAAGGTGCAGCCCATTTTAGAGCTGAGTGAGTTGAATCGCTGCTGGCTGAGGATGACTCAGAGCCTTCAAAAGGAAGACTCTGATGTGAGTAGGTCCGCTGACTGACTCGACTCTTGCATGCAGTTATCAAATTAATTTGTGATTGTTTCTTTTCTTTTAATAATTTGAGATGGTCCAGTAAATGATGAGTTCTAGCTTATAACCCCAATTCCAATGAAGTTGGGTCGTTGTGTAAAATGTAAATAAAAACAGAATACAATGACTTGCAAATCATCTTCAACCTATATTCAATTGAATACACCACAAAGACATGATATTTAATGTTCAAATTGGTAAACTTTGTGGTTTTCTGTAAATATTTGCTCATTTTGAAATGGATGCCTGCAACAGATTTCAAAAAAGTTGGGACGGGGCAATAGAAGACTGGGAAAGTTGATGAATGCTCAAAGAACACCTGTTTGGAAACAGATGAGTCTCATGATTGGGTATAAAAGGAGCATCCCCAAAAGTCTCAGCCTTCCACAAGCAAAGATGGGGTGAGGATCACCACTTTGTGTACAACTGCGTGAAAAAAATAGTCCAACAGTTTAAGAACAATGTTTCTCAATGTTCAGTTGCAAGGAATTTAGGGATTCCATCATCTACAGTCCATAATATAATCAGAAGATTCAGAGAATCTGGAGAACTTTCTACACGCAAGCGGAAAGGCTGAAAAATAACATTGAATGCACGTGACCTTTGATCATTCAGGTGGTACTGCATCAAAAACCGACATTGTGTAAAGGATCTTACCGCGTGGGCTCAGGAACACTTAAGAAAACCATTGTCACTTAACACAGTTCGTCACTACATCTACAAGTGCAAGTTAAAACTCTACCATGTAAACCGAAAGCCATACATCAACAACATCCAGAAACGCAGCCACCTTCTCTGGGCCTGAGCTCATTTGAAATGGACAGATGCAAAGTGGAAAAGTGTGCTGTGGTCTGATGAGTCCACATTTCAAATTGTTTTTGGAAATCATGGACATCGTGTCCTCCAGACAAAAAAGAAAAAGACTATCCAGACTGTTACCAGTGCAAAGTTCAAAAGTCAGCATCTGTGATGGTATGGGGGTGTGTTAGTGCCCATGACATGGACAACTTACACATCTGTGATGGCACCATCAATGCTCAAAGGTACATCCAGGTTTTGTAGCAACACATGCTGCCATCCAAGCATCTTTTTCAGGGACGTCCCTGCTTATTTAAGCAAGACAATGCCAAGCCACATTCTGCACGTGTTACAACAGCGTGGCTTTGTAGTAAAAGAGTGCAGGTACTAGACTGGCCTGCCTGCAGTCCAGACCTGTCACCCATTGAAAATGTGTGGTGCATTATGAAGCACAAAATCCGACAATGGAAACCCCAGACTGTTCAAGTAAGAATGAGAAAGAAGTCCACCTACAAAGCTTCAACAATTAGTGTCCTCAGTTCCCAAACTCTTATTGAGTGTTGTTAGAAGGAAAGGTGATGTAACACAGTGGTAAACATACCACTGTCCCAGCTTTTTTGAAACGTGTTGCAGTGTGTTGGCATGTTGGCAGTGTTGCAATAAAGTTTATTAGTTTGAACACTAAATATCTTGTCTTTGTGGTGTATTCAATTGAATATAGGTTGAAGATGATTTGCAAATCATTGTATTCTGTTTATATTTACATTTTACACAACATCCAAACTTCATTGGAATTGGGGTTGTATTATTTTGCTGTGGACCTTCTGATTTTTGGAATCTGGGAATAAACACTGGCACCAATTATACAGACTTTAGGGAGGTGATGGTCTAATGGTTAAGCTGTTGGGCTTGAGACCAGAGGATCCTCGGTTCAAATCCCAGCCTGACAAGGCAAGGTCCTTAATCCCCTAGTTGCTCCCGGTGTGTAGTGAGCGCTTTGTTTGGCAGCACCCTGACATCGGGGTGAATGTGAGGCATTATTGTAAAGCGCTTTGAGCTTCTGATGCAGATGGAAAAGCGCTATATAAATGCAGTCCATTTACCATTTATTTCTTCTTCTTGCAAGATAATTTGATAAATATATGAGTACATTTTCATTTTTTTCAATGAAGTCTTACATTTAGAGGGTACTGTCTGATATTTCTGCTCCTGTCCTCAGAAACACACGTCTCGATTATGGGTAGAACTGTAATGACACTTCTTTTGTGTTGGTGTGTTTGTATGGGGGAGTGTTTAATGTGAAAGAGAGAATGAATGTGTATAATCACCCCCCTCCCCTCTCTACGAGTTCCTTTGACACCAAACAAAGGGACGCAAAGGAGACAACAGCACAAACGCCACCACAGCCCGAGGCCATATGGTCTTTAAGATTTGGCTTGCAGACCATTTGGTTGTTTTCCACCAGATAATCACTCTGGATGTGGAGGAGCAGCATATTAAACTTTTCATTAGCCCATCATGAGAAATACCTTAATTATTCAAATTTCAAATGGCAAACAGAAAACATGCCACACAGATTTTGGGCTTAATCTACTTATACACCCCAAGTTGATCCAGCTGAATTTGTAAGAGGTACAACCCTTTGAAAGAGCCTTTTTGTTATGCTTTCATACAGTTAGGTCCACAAGTATTTGGACAGCGACATAATAATAATCACTATTATTATTTTTCCTGTGTACACAATCGAGTGCTGTGCTTGCATGAACTTTTAGCTTTAATTCAACAGATTTATCAAAAATGCTGCATTACCCATTTTTGAATAATGATCATTTTTATAGATAGTGTCCTAATTTTTAGATCCTATAAGTCATTGGCTAAACAAATATTGCATAATCTCAAATGCAAATCATTACTTTTATTGACAGTTTTCTTTTGACAAGTCAAGGGATGGATACACACAATTTTCAACCAGCCATTGGCTTCAATTAGGTTGATGAAAATGTGTACATTGTGAGCCCTGTAAAGAACAATGGACTTGCTCAGAAACAATCTTTGACCTCCTTAGGGTTGACAGCGATCAGATTTGGTTGCTCTTGGGGGGAACATTTGTTGTTTCATTCACTTTGGGACTATGTACGAAGCTGATGACCTTTCTATGATTCCCTTGAGGAAATGCCACTCTATCTTGTCTGCGCTGCCCTACATTATGATGATCAGGTCTTTTCAAAAAGCAAACTCTGCATGAGAGACTGACCTAGAACCAACTGTACTATATATAGAGTGTTATATTAAGATTTTAGATCTGGAGCTCTGCAGCTCAGTTACAGACCACATTTTATGAATTTTGTTGCATGTGGGTCCATTTTTTAAACCACTGAATTACTAGAATTGCACTCATCAATGCCATTATAGGCTATCATGATTCAGGCGGGCTGCCTCAGTGAAAAGGAACATATAACGTAAAGTGTGAACATTTCTCAGCAGTTCCAAGTTATACTTTAGTTCGTGTTAGAATGATAACTTTTCACAATTTATGTTCTCAAACTCGTCAGAATGTGTGTTACAGTCCAGGGTTTCTTACTTAATATTAACAAGCTACTGTTGAGGTTTTAGTTAAGTAAAACTAATATTAAGTGTCACAGTTAGGAGTTATGGCAGTTAACCCGGAACCAGGTCCGAGGCTGAGTAGAACCCCAGGATGCAGGACAGCCCAGACACAAAGGAAGGTAAAATAGTTTATTTGCTACAGGAGAGTTTCACACAAACCCAGAGTTAAAGTGTAGAATAGAGGCAACTGAAAACCTCTTCATCTTAGAGGAGAAACTGCAGAATCATCTTCATACAGGTGCAGACAAACTCAGGAAATCTTAAAAGGTGCAGACAAACTCAGGTATCAGGAAAAAAACAGGATTATCTTAATGACAAATGAGTACAAACAGAAACCTCTCTTCTTAGAGGAGTGATACAACTAAGGAATGTCTTTTCTTCTTAGAAGTGGAATTTCAACCCAAAAACAGGATTCAGCCAAAATTTCAATTTCAATTTATTGAATTTATATAGTGCCAAATCACAACAAAGTTGCCTCAAGGCGCTAAACACAAGGAAGGTATAACCATACCAACCCCTAGAGCAAGCACACAGGCAACAGTAGTAAGGTAAACTCCCTCTGATGATTTGAGGAAGAAACCTCAAGCAGACCAGACTTAGGTGCGACCCTCTGCTTGAGCCATGCTACCGACACAATGTACAAAATGAATGTAAAGGAAATTTGGCCGGTGCACAGGACGGGAGGGTTGCAGAAGTAGACACTCTCATCTCTGGATGGAGCCGCACCTCAAACAGAATCAAGCATCGGAAAGGCAACAAATACATTATAATTTGTCAGCATTAAGCAACAAGAAAAACAGAAGAAATACTAAGGTGATCGCCCAGCCACTCTCCCTAAGCTTCACTAAAAGACCCAGAATTTAAATAAAGTTGTTTACTCATAAAATGAATCTAAAAGGGTAGAAAGCATAGAAAGATACTATTCCAGAATGCTATCCATATGAAAGGGAAAATAAGGGTGTCTTAAGTCTGGACTTTAAAGTTTCTACAGAATCTGACTTATTTATTGATAAAGGGAGATCATTCTACAGAACAGGGGCATGATAAGAGAAAGCTCTGTGACCTGCAGACTTCTTCTTCACCCTAGGGACACAAAATAGTCCTGCACCCTGAGAATGTAAAGCGGTACGTAGGGTTTAATTAGGTCAGCTAAATAGGGAGGTGCCAGTTTATGAACAATTATATAGGTTAGTAGCAGAACCTAAAAATCTGATCTCACAGGGACAGGAAGCCAGTGAAGAGATGACAAAATGGGTGTAATGTGGTAAAACTTTCTGCTTCCTGTCAAAAGTCTGACAGCAGCAATTTAAACCAACCGGAGACCCCTAATGCTGGACTGTGGTAAACCAGAAAATAGAACATTGCAGTAGTCCAATCTAGAAGAGACAAAGACATGAATCAGGGTCTCAGCATCAGCCATAGACAGGATGGGACGAATCTTCACTTTATTTCACTGGTGGAAGAAAGCAGTCCTCGTAATATCTCTAAAGTGGAGGTCAAAGGACAACGTAGGATCAAAAATTACCCCAAGGTTCCTCACTTTGTCGGTGTGATGTATGACACATGAGCATGTATGTCACAAAATAAATATTTTCTTTGACCCAAAAGGATTCAAAACCCAGAGACAGGAGTTAAAAAGTCTTTCCTTTTTCAAGAAACATTACAATGCCAATTCTATAATCACAACCCAAAGTTGCCATAGAAAACACCAAAAACATGAAAACCATGAAGCCATCAACCAACAATGTCCAACAAACATACCTACATTCAATGGACCCACAACTAGAGGCGGGCAGGTGTCACTATATATAGCCACCCTCATCAACTGCAGGTGCAGACCCAAACAGGTGGAATCACTCAGATGCTGTAATGGATCTAAGGAAACACCAGAGGGAAGGAAAACATGCAGACACTACATGAACTGAAGATAATACTTGGGATAAGATGATGATGCACATGCAGAGAATAATGAAAAACCAGAGAAGAGTAAAAATGCCAAGCTGTGATAATTACATAAGTACCTGGGAAATGCAGAGAAGAAGACTAGACAAGATAACAGATGAAAAGACAAGACAAAAAGCTGGGAAAATACTGTGGATCCAGAGTGAAAACCTGACAGATGCATTTTTGCCCAATGATAAAATAAAAACCGTACGCGTCTTGTTATTCAGTAATCTTCATTCTTTTATTCGTGTGCAACATACACTGTCACACTTCTTTTAATATATTTATTATACTTCATGGACCATAGTGAACACTTCTTATTTGTATAAATATGATGTCCTAAAAAAACAACACTATAACAAAAACTGACTGTAAACAGGATCAAATTTATTGCCAAAATCGTTCAATTATACCTGAGTCTATATATGATTTTTTTCAATTGATAAAATTAATAAAAATATGACTGCATATATTCTTAATAATAATATATTGAGATACAGACAGTTCACAGAAGACATTTTCCATTGATACCAATCAAAATTAGAAACAGTCCAGCAGGTAACAATATTCATCATGTCCATGACTAAATATACTAAAACAAATACATCACAATTGTACACATATCACAATTGTGATATGTGTACAATTGTGATGTATTTGATTACAACCCCAATTTCAATGAAGTTGGGACGTTGTGTGAAATGTAAATTAAAACAGAATACAGAGATTTGCAAATCCTCTTCAACCTATATTCAATTGAATACACCACAAAGACAAGATATTTAATGTTCAAACTGATAAACTTTATTGTTTTTGTACAAATATTTGCTCATTCTGAAATGGATACCTGCAACACATTTCAAAAAAGCTGGGACAGTGGTATGTTTACCATTGTGTTACATCACCTTTCCTTCTAACAATACTCAATAAGTGTTTGGGAACTGAGGACACTAATTGTGAGTGTCATGATTGTGTATAAAAGGAACATCCCCAAAAGTCTCAGCCGTTCACAAGCAAAGATGGGGCGAGGATCACAACTTTGTGAACAACTGCGTGAAAAATAGTTCAACAGTTTAAGAACAATGTTTCTCAGCATTCAATTGCAAGGAATTTAGGGATTCCATCATCTACAGTCCATAATATAATCAGAAGATTCAGAGAATCTGGACAACTTTATACACATAAGTGGCAAGGCCAAAAACCAACATTGAATGCCCGTGACTTTTGATCCCTCAGGCAGCACTGCATTATAAACCAACATCATTGTTTAAAGGATCTTACCGCGTGGGCTCAGGAACACTTTAGAACACCATTGTCAGTTAACACAGTTCGTCACTACATCTACAAGTCCAAGTTAAAACTCTACCATGCAAAGCATGTCCCTGCTTATTTCAGCAAGACAATGTCAAGCCACATTCTGCACATGTTACAACAGCGTGGGTTTGTAGTAAAAGAGTGCGGGTACTAGACTGGCCTGCCTGCAGCCCAGACCCATCGCCCATTGAAAATGTGTGGTGCATTATGATGCACAAAATACAACAACAGAGACCCCGGAGTGTTGAACAACTGAAGTTGTACATCAAGCAAGAATGGGAAAGAATTCCACCGACAAAGCTTCAGCAATTAGTGTCCTCAGTTCCCAAGCGCTTTTTGAGTGTTGTTAGAAGGAAAGGTGATGTAACACAGTGGTAAACATACCACTGTCCCAGCTTTTTTGAAACATGTTGCAGGCATCCATTTCAGAATGAGCGAATATTTGTACAAAAACAAAGTTTATCAGTTTGAACATCACATATCTTGTCTTTGCGGTGTATTCAATTGAATATAGGTTGAAGAGGATTTGCAAATCATTGTGTTCTGTTTTTATTTACATTTTACACAACGTCCCAACTTCTTTGGAATTTGGGTTGTACTTGCTGCATTCCGAGTATCATATGAGTATCTGATTGGCGGGCTGAGTGTCCTGGTTTTCGGTAATCAAAATATGTTAATCAGGTTAAATTGTAACTTAAGGCAAAGGTTAGAAAGTAGATAATGTTAGCATTCATCCATAGATGTTTGATTACTCTGAAAACCTCAGAAGGTATGAATGTTAAGTGTATGAAAGAAGCTAGATAGCAGCTTTATCTAACCTACCTACAGTATCCTTTGGCTTCTGCCATCTATTAGACCATACACAGACTTAAATGCACCATTGGAATGATGGACGCAATTGTATGAGCTTTAACTAAGACAAAAAGAGGTTGAAAACATGCACAGATGGAATTTTTTTTTTTTTTTTTTGCTTGAATACTCATGTGGAAATTCAGTCCCTCAGATTTCCCAAAGTGATGCCCTTACAACTGCAACTGTGCCGTCCTTTTGAGACAGTACAAAGACTGTTTAATTACTTTTAACACATCATTTACATTTGTGTTGATTGCAATATTTATATATTTGTGACATTGCTAGCATAGGTTTTGCAAAGATGTCTGCATCAGATAATATTGTCATTGAGTCCCAGCAAATACTTTTACTGTAAAAGGCGTGCTGTCAATGTTCCTTGCAACTGAGTTTAACTTGACAACACTGAGGAGATGTTAGCTAAAATCTGTTTTTTTTTTTTTTGGATAACACCAACAAATTTCCCACAATTTGTATAATGTTTCAGTAAGCTGAATAACGTGTTTTTCCACAATTTGTACAATGTTTCATTAAGTACATAAGCTAAATAAAATCTTATATTTGCTGTGCCTTCAGGTTTAAATGAACTGTGTTCAGAAGGTGGGATACAGTATTCTAAATGTTCTGTTTAAATTTGTCTGACTTTCTTCCAATAACCTGTTTAATAGGAATCCTTTTATTTTCATATAATTGATAATTAAACTGATTTTTTAAAACAATTTGAAATGCTATATTCAAATCATAATATAATACAACAGAAGTACACCTCTTTCTACATCCCACCTTCAAACACAGCCTCTTATGACCACCCATGAGAAATCTACTTAAGCTCCCAATTTTCTGTAGCAATACAAACTTCCTACAGACACTCCACAAGTAGTACAAAAGACAAAGCCTCCAGTGGTCAAGAAAGATCTGGGTTTACTCACATAATGTACATGCATTTCACTTATTCAGCTGAGGTGATTATCTTGCACAGTTACAACTTTTAAACTTGTTGTTGCCTCCTTAAACAGATGAATATAAATGTTTGGACCCAGGAATTGCTGTTGTGTTGCTGAGGAGCTGACACGAAACCAGTGATGCTGGTAACGCTTTACTAAGGGCACCTTCACACATAGTACGAATCAGTACAAATCAGGGTGAATTACGGCGGAACAGCTCGTATGAGCGAACCACGAAAACATTGAGCCGCTGTTTTTTTTTTCACAGATGTATTTTTTTCACAGCCGTATTTTAAACAAAAATACATGCTGTGATGGTTTTGTGCACATGGGAAGATGCGTGAAAAATAAAAAAAACTGCTGTGAAAAATAAAAAAATACATGTAACCCATGGGATTCAAACCTGCAATTTCCAAAAGCGCTGATTACCAGCCAGAAATGTTACCACTGAGCTACCATCACTATCCTGTAAAAGGTGGGGGAAACTGCCTGATATCCAGACGGTATTAAGAATGCAATCAGAGCTTTTGGAAATTGTGTTCCCACGTGCACGAAACCATCGCAGCATGTATTATTTATTTATTTATTTTCACAGCCGCTGCGCGATGTGTAACCACGTCACGCAGCTGCTCGCACTGTGTTCCTGTGTGCACAAAAACGTTGCAGTAGCATCGTTCACACCTGCCCGTCGGCTCGATGTTTTCGTGGTTTGCTCATATGAGCTGTTCTGCCGTGATTCACCCTGATTTGTACTTATTCGTACTATGTGTGAAGGGGCCCTAAATTTTGTTCCTTCACCCCATTGAGCTTGACCTTTGCATAAACAATCCCTTTAATGGCAATTCTGGGCTTGACCTCCATCCACATACCACGGTTGGTGGAAATCAGAACAAGGCCCTGGGAGGTGTTGGGGAGAGAGCGAGACAGAGAAATGTTTATCAAATTATGTGATTTTATGCTAATGCCCTTCATCGCAAGTGAAGCACAGGTGAAATCACACTTCTGTTTCGGTTTGCTGCTCTGAAATCATGTGTCCTACTTTCGTACTGGAGATGGGATTCTCTTTAGGCCTGACACTGTTTCAGATTTGGCTCGGCTTCATGGACTGGAATTTCATAAAGGGATCAGAGGACTGCAGTGCAAAGTGACATGGAGACTCTGTATGCCAGTTTAACCTCAAGCTTTCATAAACTGTGGTGGTCATCTGTGCCGGGGAAGGAGGTTTCTGTAAATGTGATCTTGTTTGCCAATCACTGAACAAACTTTAACCTGATACCTTGATTTTCTATGATATTTTATTGAGCTATCGCTTATGAAAATGCTCTGAGTTGATGTAAGTTCCCTTTGGTCAATAGCATTTATGTTTGTGACTTTTATTGTGAAGGGTCTCTTCAAAATTCTTGTTTTATTATGCAGATGTTTCAGGCATGGTCCTTTGTCATTGTGCAAATAGCTGCTTTGCAATTACCCACAGGTATAATATAGTATAGAATAGTAACTATTAGCACAATTAATAACACATAGTGATATTTGCTGACAGAACAATGTCTTATTACGTGATGACTGTGCCACCTGTCACTGTTGTAAAAAAACAGAAGTTAAATTCACTCAATATAATGTCAAATGCTTCCATAAAACCTGGTTGTTTAAATTGAAAAAGGAAATTGTAATAATTTGTTACAATTAATTACTTGCGCCAAAGTGGTGATGTTTTCGCCACCTGTCTGTTTGACTGCTAGGAGGATAACTCAAAAAGTAATCAACAGATTTCAACAAAGTTTGGTGATCAGATAGGTAATGTTCCAGGAAATAAATGATTCAGTGTTGGATAGTCCGGTGTCAGAGGGCCAAAAATGGACCTGAGCGGTAACCGGCTGGAATAGATTCCGCAGGTTTTCAGTAATGATATTTTTGTTGTTCTATCTGGAGGCTATCTTGGTGAAAAATGATTACCTTTGCAACTAAAATGTCGAAATGCAACGTTTTTGAAATATAGTCATTTCAATATCTCTGTGCCCATTTATCCGATTGGCGTGATTTTTGTGTCAAATTATATGTTACCAAGTGTGGCCGTCACAATGGAACTATGTGGGTTGAGGTCAGAGGTCAACTTCATTTGCATATGGAACGTTTTGTCACAAAATTGTCCTTTCGGTTCAAGAAGGTGGGTGACATCTGTTGCGTTACTTTGCCAGTCATGGATATTATCATAAAATACAAATGACAGTTTATCATGGCAACCTTCCCCCCAAAAATGAGAACAAAATTGTCATTTGGGTGTCACTGAATTACAAAATATTACCATGGAAACAGAGCTGACATATCCTCTCATGTACACCTGATTGCAAATTTGAGGCTCATCTTGTATCCACCACAGAGATCAGTTAACATCTGCTTCGATTAGAACAGGGGTGGCCACGTTCGGTCCTCGAGGACCGAACGTGGCCACCCCTGGATTAGAAGTATCTCAGAGGACCAATACTTCACGAGGTACTTCGAATTGTATCAAGCCTACAGAAGTAACCACACTCTTCAATCTGAAACAGCCCTCTTCTGGACTTCATATCTTGATATGACCTCATTGATGTTTGATTTCATCAAGGCTTCCAGATTATGAGATTGGCCACTTCACATAGAATGCTTGAAGAAGATGATACTTTGGTTTCATGCATATGATCACCAATGGTACGCCAGATATGCATCCATTTACTTGGCAGACATGATTTGGCTTCCGGAAACACACCCTGCCATCTGTGCATACATGATGGATGGTCAATTTTGGGTCCAACGCTCATGTCAGAACTTCTCTCATGTTCCCTGTGACCAGATTCTGGAGCAGACTCTCAACAAAGATTCAAAGATGTGTGGTGGAATGGCTCATTTCTCAACCAATGAAAAGTCCAGACAGACATGGGCCCTAACAGCTTCAGATACATCTGCCATGGCCAGATTCATGGAACATGCGGCTGATATTGAGGAAGCTAATGAGTGTCAGAAGCACAAAGAGGCTGGAAAAACCGGGATCAAGCATGACGAAGAGGTGGTGAGGAGAGCAATGGCTGTAACTGAGGGGATGAGGAATCCGTTTTCAGGAACTCATGAGCTGGTGCATCTCTCATCTGGAGTGATCGGAACAAACACAGTGAGACATGACATCCTCAATGCTTATGAAATTGGACAAGAAAGGAGCAAGGAATTCTTCCATATGCAAATTAAGTTGACCTCTGACCTCAACCCACATAGATCCAATGTGATGGCCACACTTGGTAACATATATTTTGACACCAAAATTCATGCCTATTGGATAAATAGGCATGGAGATATTGAAATTACTTTATTTTGGCATTTTTGTTGCCAAGGTAACAATTTCTCACCAAGATAGGCTCCAGATAGAGCAACAGAAATATCTTTACTGAAAAGCTGAGGAAATTCTGTATCAGAATCAAGCTGTTCCAGCCGGTTACCACTCAGGTCCATTTTTGGCCCTCGGACTATGGAGGTGATCTGGAACTGAGATCCAGAATAATGTTTAGCACACAGTAACGTTTAAGTCAAAAATTTGTGCGAGGAAATTGATAAAATCTGATGAGCATATTGATAATGTCCTATAAAATTAGGGATTTTATTTTGAATTTGACAGGGAACATATTTAGGCTCCACAATAAGTTTTAAGCATTCAGGATTGTGCAACCTTGGCGAAGGTACAGTAGTGTTCAGAATAATAGTAGTGCTATGTGACTAAAAAGATTAATCCAGGTTTTGAGTATATTTCTTATTATTACATGGGAAACAAGGTACCAGTAGATTCAGTAGATTCTCACAAATCCAACAACACCAAGCATTCATGATATGCACACTCTTAAGGCTATGAAATTGGGCTATTAATAAAAAAAAGTAGAAAAGGGGGTGTTCACAATAATAGTAGTGTGGCATTCAGTCAGTGAGTTTGTCAATTTTGTGGAACAAACAGGTGTGAATCAGGTGTCCCCTATTTAAGGATGAAGCCAGCACCTGTTGAACGTGCTTTTCTCTTTGAAGGCCTGAGGGATATGGGACGTTCAAGACATTGTTCAGAAGAACATTGTAGTTTGATTAAAAAGTTGATTGGAGAGGGGAAAACTTATACACAGGTGCAAAAAATTATAGGCTTTTCATCTACAATGATCTCCAATGCTTTAAAATGGAGAAAAAAACAGAGACGCGTGGAAGAAAATGGAAAACAACCATCAAAATGGATAGAAGAATAACCAGAATGGCAAAGGTTCACCCATTGATCAGCTCCAGGATGATCAAAGACAGTCTGGAGTTACCTGTAAGTGCTGTGACAGTTAGAAGACGCCTGTGTGAAGCTAATTTATTTGCAAGAATCCCCCACAAAGTCCTTCTGTTAAATAAAAGACATGTGCAGTGTTATGTGTCGACGCGGATTGAGGAGCGAACCTGCGTCAGACAGGACCCAGCGCTAAAAATAACCAGAAAGCGGTTCCAAACAAAAACTATTATACACCTGTGTTTTAAAAGTGTAAAAACATAAAAAACAACGTCCCTCTGGTGGAGTGATCCGTGGCTCGCTCTCCAGCGCCCGCAAGGATTAAAGCCGGCGCTCCTGGACTTCCTACCACCGCCAAACACCCCCCAGGTGGACACGACAAACTGATTCTCTGTGAAGCAAAGAGACGGTGAGGTAAAACAGATACAACTATATCTTCCAATAAACACACGCTGCCAGCAACACACTCAGGTCAGTGTCCTTTTTTTTACTTTATGCAAATGAGCAGCCTCTCACAACAAGTGGAGGATCACTTATCCTTCACGCCACAGCAGTGAGAAGCAAACTACGCAATTCTCTTTACAATTCCAGTACACTGTGTAACAAAACACCAAGTTACTATCAACAAGTACTGAAACACTTAATTACCTTTCATGTGTGCTGACAGCATGTGTCCTCACCCCTCCCT
Organism: Thalassophryne amazonica; assembly: GCF_902500255.1. Lineage (NCBI taxonomy): Eukaryota > Metazoa > Chordata > Actinopteri > Batrachoidiformes > Batrachoididae > Thalassophryne > Thalassophryne amazonica. The sequence goes on from NC_047111.1 coordinate 92,473,804, forward strand.
GCTTCACGGGCTCGATGTGTCAAACCCAGGCGCGGTCCTCAGCGTCTCACAAACGAACGTCACAAGGTCGAGTTCCCGGCAGTTCTGCTTGAATCACACATGACTTAAATGCAGAACGCCATCCAATTATCTGCTTCAGCTGCAAGTCGTCCAGGTTGCACGTGAGCACCAAGCACAGGTGCTTTCCATGATGTTGATGAGGGTGAAGACTCTTCAGCCAGCACCTTCTTCACAGACAAATCAGCCCTCATGCCACCTGGAGAGCAAAGAAAAGAAAAGAACACCAAAACATCCAGCCACGCCCCCCCAACACACAACAGTACCCCCCCATCAACGGGAAGCCTCCCGGCGACCGAACAGACCAGGCCCGAGAACAGCCCCTCCCTCCGGGGTCCACGTCAGGAAGCAGATGGCAAGACAGGCACCGCAGCTGGAAGGCCGGCTGGAATCAACAAAAGCCCCAAAACATTCCCCAGAACAAGTCCACTCACACAAAAAAAACATAAAACCCACCCAAAACCTCCCCAGGGGACCGTCCCATCAAACCCGGGAGGAAAGAAAAACTCCAAAACACAAAAACCCAACACAGTCCCACAACACAGTACAAACGTAGATGCATAAAAGAAAAATAACAAACAACCCCCCCAGAATGACCTGCAGAGCCCAACCCCCCCTCAGAAGGCCTTCATTGCCAGTTCCAGGAGGAACAGCCAAAACCGTGATCCCACAAAGGTCCCCAGGTATACATGGAGTGAAACGGTGCCCCCCAGGGGACCGTATCATCAACCCCAGGAGGCACCCTCCCCACAACCCCGGAACCCCAGATCCGGTCACACTTGGCCGGTCGGTCCCAAGCCAATTCCCCCCCCAGAGGACCGTCCCATCAACCCTGGAGGCGGAACCCGGAGGGAAACAAAATAAAACCAAAAACCAACCCCCGGAGGACAACCAAAAACAACCCCAGGGGGAATATAAAACGGCCATAAACCCCTTTGCCCTCCCCGGCACCCCGAAAGACCCCAGGTCCCTCCCAGAGCCCTTTGGCGGCTCTATTTTGGCAAACGGCTCAAAATAGTAAGCCGGAGAAGGGAACAGGTAAAAACTAACCCAGCTCCAACCCCAAAGCGCAGCGGAGAACCGGAAATACGTCCGGCACCCCAACTCGACCATACCCCAGCCACTCGGGAGGGGTGGAACTACCGAAATGGCAAACAGCAACAGATCGGCCCACCCCTCTGACTGAGGCATGTCTCCGCTGCACCACACCCCGGCAACACCCATGACAATCGGTCCAAAGGCTCACCGAGGCTGGAGTGGAACCGGGCCCTAACCAAACCAAAAAGAACGCCTCTAACACCCCCCCCCCTAGGTGCAGAGGTCTTCTGAGAATGCTCAGCGTGACCAACCTGCACCACCCCACAACCCACAAGACAAGCGGTCTAAGGGCAAGTGAGGTTGGGGTTAGGAATGTAGAGAAATAAAAACAACAAAACAAAACGACCCAACAACCCAAACAGAAAATACCTAAAAACACATACACAATTGACAGGTAAGTGAGCCCAGGCAGGCTTCTAACCGCCTATCACTCCACCAGATACGCCCCTACCTCCCCAAATAAGTATAACCCCTGATTAAAGAAACCAAACATTTACGTGTGGTAAAATTTTTTATTTTTTTTTTATTTATTTTTTTTTATGTGGGTTCTTTTGCCTGTCCCAGAACACTTGGAGTTACGTCACCGTTATTTCTCTTGACGCTTACGTGTGGGGGCAATACAGGAATCTCGACTCGTCCGAGCTGCATGGGCTCGTCAATAGGAGGAGCCGGAGGTCCCGTCGGAGGAGCCGCAGTGGGGCGAAGAAGAGGCGGCCCAGCTTTGTGTCGGGGAAAGCCCCGAGACAAAAAAAAACGCTCTAATGGGCGTCCTCTCTCGCGTCCACGCTCCTTCATCCGATCATCTAAACGAATCACCAACGATATTAGCTCGTCTAAATCGTTTGGCTCATCACGGACCGCCAGCTCGTCTTTTAATGACTCATTTAACCCGTCCACAAATACGCCTCGTAAAACTGCGGCATTCCAACCTGTGGGTGACGGAGTTATCGGCACCGATATCGATAGTGCCGCAGCTGGAGCAGCAGGAAGCAGAACAGCTTGCGCTGCAAGCTCCATAACACGGGCATCTGTTTGTTTAATTTTGTTCGCGAGATGCTGTAATTGCTCCCGTATGTTCTCCAAGTGTTCCTGAACTTTTTCGACAAAAGGAACCGCTTCTGCCGCTGGGTCCATTATGGAATGGCCGGGAACTACTGTTATGTGTCGACGCGGATTGAGGAGCGAACCTGCGTCAGACAGGACCCAGCGCTAAAAATAACCAGAAAGCGGTTCCAAACAAAAACTATTTATTATACACCTGTGTTTTAAAAGTGTAAAAACATAAAAAACAACGTCCCTCTGGTGGAGTGATCCGTGGCTCGCTCTCCAGCGCCCGCAAGGATTAAAGCCGGCGCTCCTGGACTTCCTACCACCGCCAAACACCCCCCAGGTGGACACGACAAACTGATTCTCTGTGAAGCAAAGAGACGGTGAGGTAAAACAGATACAACTATATCTTCCAATAAACACACGCTGCCAGCAGCACACTCAGGTCAGTGTCCTTTTTTTTACTTTATGCAAATGAGCAGCCTCTCACAACAAGTGGAGGATCACTTATCCTTCACGCCACAGCAGTGAGAAGCAAACTACGCAATTCTCTTTACAATTCCAGTACACTGTGTAACAAAACACCAAGTTACTATCAACAAGTACTGAAACACTTAATTACCTTTCGTGTGTGCTGACAGCATGTGTCCTCACCCCTCCCTGCTTCACGGGCTCGATGTGTCAAACCCAGGCGCGGTCCTCAGCGTCTCACAAACGAACGTCACAAGGTCGAGTTCCCGGCAGTTCTGCTTGAATCACACATGACTTAAATGCAGAACACCATCCAATTATCTGCTTCAGCTGCAAGTCGTCCAGGTTGCACGTGAGCACCAAGCACAGGTGCTTTCCATGATGTTGATGAGGGTGAAGACTCTTCAGCCAGCACCTTCTTCACAGACAAATCAGCCCTCATGCCACCTGGAGAGCAAAGAAAAGAAAAGAACACCAAAACATCCAGCCACGCCCCCCCAACACACAACAGTGCAGAAGAGGTTACAATTTGCCAAAGAACACATCAACTGGCCTAAAGAGAAATGGAAGAATATTTTGTGGACTGATGAGAGTAAAATTGTTCTTTTTGGGTCCAAGGGCCACAGACAGTTTGTGAGACGACCCCCAAACTCTGAATTGAAGCCATAGTTCACAGTGAAGCATGGTGGTGCAAGCATCATGATATGGGCATGTTTCTCCTACTATGGTGTTGGGCCTATATATCGCATACCAGATATCATGGGTCAGTTTGGATATGTCAAAATACTTGAAGAGGGCCTGTTGCCTTATGCTGAAGAGGACATGCCCTTGAAATGGGTGTTTCAACAAGACAATGACCCCAAGCACACTAGTCAACAAGCAAAATCTTGGTTCCAAACCAACAAAGTTAATGCCTCGCAGATGTGAAGAAATCATGAAAAACTTTGGTTATACAACTAAATACTAGTTTTGTGATTCACAGGATTGCTAAAAAAGCAGTTTGAACATAATAGTTTTGAGTTTGTAGCGTCAACAGCAGGTGCTACTATTATTGTGAACACCCCCTTTTCTGCGTTTTTTTTTTTACTAATAACCCAATTTCATAGCCTTTAAGAGTGTGCATATAATGAATGCTTGGTCTTGTTGGATTTGTGAGAATCTACTGAATCTACAGGTACCTTGTTTCCCATGTAAGACTAAGAAATATACTCAAAACCTGGATTACTCTTTTTAGTCACATAGCGCTACTATTATTCTGAACACTACTGTATGTGTTCTCTGAGTACAGTCTAGTGGCATATTATATTTCCAATTTAAACATCCAAGCGTTGTGTGGAAAGTGGTCATAACTAGAAACAATATTTAATTTTTGAGTGCAGAACACTAAAATATGTTTACATTTTTAAAGGAAAAAACTAAATATAACACAATGCTAAAATAACCTCGGCCATATGAGCATTGTGTTCTTTATAATTTGCAGCTGTTTAATTAATTGTTAAGATCCTATTGTCTTACATAAAAATTGTACATGTTCAATAAAGCCCCTCTATCAATAAATCAGTCAATCAAATACAATATTTACATTTTAGCGGCGTCTGCAGGAGGTCTTGTGTGTATGCATATATGAGCTTTTGACAAGCGCGGTTGTGCAAATCAAGGAATATTTGTAGATTGCCCTCTGTGCGTTTGCTGTTATTAATGAGGCAAATTTAACTCCATAGGAAGTTAGCTTTGAGTTTGCGGAAGTTGTGTGCACGCTAACATCTGTGAATTGTCTTGTAAATCATTGTCTTGTTGGCTGTAAATCAGCCAAAAACAAAGCAAAGTTAGTAGTTGCGACACCAGGACGTGATGTCACCACGCTAACATCCGCAAGATCAAACCATTCAATTAGGTACAGAATGTGACGTTTTAACCTCTTAAAATTCCTCTTAACCCTCTGGAGTCCGAGGGCATTTTTTGGACAGTTCACTCGCCTGGCATAAATGTTTTATTATTGCTGTTAACAGCTCTCCCTGCATCCCACAATCAAGTTTTATGTCTCCTTTTTCAGGACAACCTGTGCTTTCAGAATATATATGTTTTTTGTTATGTTTTATAAGTAATAAAGGTTTACAATCAAAAATAGGCAAGGAAAAAATAAAGCGAAAAGTAATTGTCCACACATTTATTCAAAACACACAGCAAACTATAATAAACAACTGTTTTGACACTTTATAAAGGTAATTTGAGGTCTTGTGTGAAAGACTGTACAACAAAAAGGTTCAAACAATCAACACAAATGCACATTTTGAACAATATATACAAAATGGTCTATGCGTTTTGTTATTTTGATATGGTGAACAGTGCTTTATGCAGAGAAAGCGACAAAGTTATCTAGTAACATTCACATGCAAACTGGTGGAGCAATCCTGACAGTTACACACTCTTTGTTTGAGCACGTGAGATTGTCATCAGAGGCTCTCCGTCTGCTTTCACTGATCATTGTGCGTAATGGCGCAGGGCGCATTTGGAGCCTTTGGCTTTTAACGACCTTTGGCTTTTCACATGAGGTAAATCTGCCCTATGGTTGGATTTTGGAAAACCATATGACAGTGAACCAATTCGCCCTATTGACGTTTCAAATCCAGCAAAACTTTGGAGAGGTCGCCACTCTGCAAGATCTCATTAATATTGAGAACTGCATTGAGATGCTCTGATCACGCTGCACTTTAACCGCTGCACACGGACAACGCCATTAACATCGCAACATAAAACTATTTTTATATTGTGCCTAAAACTCTCATGAATATATTCTTTGGGCTTATAGACATTGTTATTGCGTTTATTTTATATAAACATGCGAGAATCACAGGCTGTCTCTCCGTTATTTTCAATGGGAGCTGCTGTGAGCTACGCTCGCTTCCTGATCATGTCGTTCTGGGGGAAAGTGAAGTTTGCTCTTTAACATCTTGATTATTGTTCTTTACAACACTGTTTGTCCTTTTTGTTCCAGACTAATATATAATATGTCTGAAATTCGGTTTGCGTTTATTAAATTCCACGCAGATTAAACGTAGCAGACACAGATTATTTGTTATAATTGTTTTAGCAAGTTTTCAGGGTATCATGCATGCAGTCTCTTATTAACGTGATGAAAAGCATAAAAAAATACATTTTTGTAGAATAATTGTTGTGTGGGCCGCCAGAAGAGGAGGTACTGCTGGCCCACCACCAGAGGGCGCCCTGTCTGGAGTGCGGGCTCCAGGCACCAGAGGGCGCAGCCGTCTCACAGGAGCAGCCAGGGTGACAGCTGCCACGCATCACCTGCAACAGCTGTTACCAATCATCTGATCGGCAGGAGTATATCAGCAGGACGACGTCTCCACCTCTTTGCCGAGATATCGCTTTACCAGGAAGGTAACGTACTCAGCTAACTGTGAGACAGTAACCTTTTGTGACTTTGTACGTTGTTTAGCAGACTCCTTTTCCACGAGAGGTGGAGTTGGTTTTCCTGCCTTGTGAATTGCTGGGTGCATACGCGCCCACCTTTAATTGTTTTTTGTTCCTCACCAGCAGTACCAGATCCGACACGCGGAGGCAGTAGCCACCTGGGAGTTCGGGACTTGGCGGCTCCAGTATTCCCGGGGTCTGGTGGCGGAGGAAATCGTGTGGTTCCGGTTCTACTTTGGACAGACGTCTCCTATCTTCGAGCCTGCCCACACGACACCCGTTGTGATTTGACCTTTTGTCTATTATTGTAATCTGTTGTGTTTGTTGTGCCCTTTCACAACAGTAAAGTGTTGTATTTGACTTCCTCCATTGTCCGTTCATTTGCGCCCCCTGTTGTGGGTCCGTGTACCTACACTTTCCCAACAATAATATTCATTTACAATTGTCATCATGTGGATTCTCTATGTTGTTTGACTGCAGCGACTCTGGCGTGCAAGGGATTATGGGATACATCAATAGGGCGAATTCCGATTGGACACTCACATTACACACGTCATCGCACAGCTTCTATGAGGAGTACAAAGATGGCAGATGGCTGGCTTGAATGTCCGCGGAGTTAACTTTTCAGCAAAACAAAAGTAAGTTTCTATCTCATATCATTAAAAAGTTATTTATAATTTAGTAAAGCCTGGTCTTAGCCGTCGTATATGACGCCATCCGGCCCAGAGGTTTAAAATAGGTCAAGGTTAGCCGTCTTTGAACTTTTCCAAGGTCTGTGTCCCAAGAATGTTCCCTGTAAATTTGAAGACCCTGGCAGTAATAGGACTGGACTTATGCTGAGCACAGACAGACTGACAGATGGAGGGACGAAATTCCTTTGCAATACCTCATGGTCATATTTGATGGCCTTGATAAATGAAAGAATATGACAAACTCATTTCAGGCTACATGTAACTTCACCCACACCTGCTCCTAATTTCCATCATGCATGTGATGATTAGATTATTCCATGTAACAAATCCCACACATGTGCAGCAGGTGGAAGACAGGTATTGTGGAAATTGCGCTGGATGAAAGAAAGAACAACATCACATTTTGACAACGCACTTGCGTGCCACTTTATTTCACTGACTTTCATTCACACACTCACAGACTTTACAGAGAGGCTTGGCCCCGCTCCTTAACCCTCCAGGGATCCTGATGGGAAATCATCAAAGGGGTTGAGACAGTTTCATCATATGCATAGCAGGAATAGACAATCATCCATGCACCCCTGCACGGGAAATATCAATATGCACATCCCGCAGGTGTCCTGATGGGAAGGCATCACTATACACGTCTCAGCTTGTTAACACATGCAGAGCAGGAAACACACTGTAACCACAGGTGACAATCTGGTATGGTGAATTATGTCGGCATTGTCCATTGTGCGTTGCATGTTTGCCACATTATACCATATTATACCAAACAAACTTGGTTTTTGCATTGATCAAGTGAGTCAGAGTTATCCCAAGTTTAATCAGTTTGTCCTCATTATTTGCCTTTTTAATTTCAAGACTAAAAATAACAAAACAAATAATGAAAAGCTGCTGAATATCTAAGATTTATGAAGTGATAACTTGTCATCTTTAAGAAGGAAAAACAAACTTTTTTTTAAATCAAAGTTGTAGGATGCCAAAAACGTTGTTACACTGCCAGTGTGAACCTTGGTAATGTGTGATTTATAGTGTGTCAGGCATGTGTGAGCACTTTTTGGTAATAAGGTTTAGTTAGAATCAACACAGGGAAGTAGGTCAGCAGCACGTGCACACAGCACTGTTTGTCACGTCAACACACGGGCCGACAGCACCCTCTTGTGCTCACAGTGGATCCTGTCTGTGACCTTAGGACTGTGTGTGTGTGTGTGTGTGTGTGTGTGCTGACAATGTTTCTTCATCACCATGTCAATTAAATACGACTTTTACTCTGTTTCATTGAAAAATATAGTCATTCTTGTTGTATCAAATTTAAAGCTTCATGAGGAATAAAGTGAGGAATAAAGCTTAATCTGGTGACAGACAGACACAATTGTGGATGATGACAACGGTAAAAGGAGTGTGAAAATCAAATTACAATATGTTCTTGTTATATCCCGGATATCAGAAAAAAAGAAATTCTATCATTTTATTACAGAAAAGAAATTATGCATTGTCAAGTGTAAAACAGTTTCACACATTTTATTCATTTATGTGAACAGCTTTTAGTTGTTTATCCATCTTTTCGGTGCATTGCATGTGCCTAAAATATTTGCACACTCCTCTATGTGTGTGTTCTCTTTTTGTCCATTCATTCATTCACTTTCTAAACCCGCTTATTCCAGCTGAAGGTTCTTGACGTACATTAATGCGAAGATGTTTTAGTCACTTTTAATATGGCAAAAATATTTGAAAATAATGAAAAACTATTGTAGGGTGTCTGCAGGTTAAAAGTCGTAAAATGGACCCCCCCCCCCAAAAAAAGGCCTTAAATACCATTAAAACACACGAGAGTCCCAAATCTATTAAATGTATTAAACATTTTGAGAGCTTTCAAAAAAAAAATCTCCAAGTTATTTTGAATGTGTGTGTGTGTGTGTACATATCAATCAATCAATCAATCAATTTTTTTTATATAGCGCCAAATCACAACAAACAGTTGCCCCAAGGCGCTTTATATTGTAAGGCAAGGCCATACAATAATTATGTAAAACCCCAACGGTCAAAACAACCCCCTGTGAGCAAGCACTTGGCTACAGTGGGAAGGAAAAACTCCCTTTTAACAGGAAGAAACCTCCAGCAGAACCAGGCTCAGGGAGGGGCAGTCTTCTGCTGGGACTGGTTGGGGCTGAGGGAGAGAACCAGGAAAAAGACATGCTGTGGAGGGGAGCAGAGATCGATCACTAATGATTAAATGCAGAGTGGTGCATACAGAGCAAAGAGAAAGAAAGTCCCCGTTAGTACTCTAGCTGCAGCATTTTGAATTAACTGAAGGCTTTTTAGGGAACTTTTAGGACAACCTGATAATAATGAATTACAATAGTCCAGCCTAGAGGAAATAAATGCATGAATTAGTTTTTCAGCATCACTCTGAGACAAGACCTTTCTAATTTTAGAGATATTGCGTAAATGCAAAAAAGCAGTCCTACATATTTGTTTAATATGTGCTTTGAATGACATATCCTGAACAAAAATGACTCCAAGATTTCTCACAGTATTACTAGAGGTCAGGGTAATGCCATCCAGAGTAAGGATCTGGTTAGACACCATGTTTCTAAGATTTGTGGGGCCAAGTACAATAACTTCAGTTTTATCTGAGTTTAAAAGCAGGAAATTAGAGGTCATCCATGTCTTTATGTCTGTAAGACAATCCTGCAGTTTAGCTAATTGGTGTGTGTCCTCTGGCTTCATGGATAGATAAAGCTGGGTATCATCTGTGTAACAATGAAAATTTAAGCAATACCGTCTAATAATACTGCCTAAGGGAAGCATGTATAAAGTGAATAAAATTGGTCCTAGCACAGAACCTTGTGGAACTCCATAATTAACTTTAGTCTGTGAAGAAGATTCCCCATTTACATGAACAAATTGTAATCTATTAGACAAATATGATTCAAACCACCGCAGCGCAGTGCCTTTAATACCTATGGCATGCTCTAATCGCTGTAATAAAATTTTATGGTCAACAGTATCAAAAGCAGCACTGAGGTCTAACAGAACAAGCACAGAGATGAGTCCACTGTCCGAGGCCATAAGAAGATCATTTGTAACCTTCACTAATGTCGTTTCTGTACTATGATGAATTCTAAAACCTGACTGAAACTCTTCAAATAGACCATTCCTCTGCAGATGATCAGTTAGCTGTTTTACAACTACCCTTTCAAGAATTTTTGAGAGAAAAGGAAGGTTGGAGATTGGCCTATAATTAGCTAAGATAGCTGGGTCAAGTGATGGCTTTTTAAGTAATGGTTTAATTACTGCCACCTTAAAAGCCTGTGGTACATAGCCAACTAACAAAGATAGATTGATCATATTTAAGATTGAAGCATTAAATAATGGTAGGGCTTCCTTGAGCAGCCTGGTAGGAATGGGGTCTAATAGACATGTTGATGGTTTGGATGAAGTAACTAATGAAAATAACTCAGACAGAACAATCTGAGAGAAAGAGTCTAACCAAATACCGGAATCACTGAAAGCAGCCAAAGATAACGATACATCTTTGGGATCGTTATGAGTAATTTTTTCTCTAATAGTTAAAATTTTGTTAGCAAAGAAAGTCATGAAGTCATTACTAGTTAAAGTTAAAGGAATACTCGGCTCAATAGAGCTTTGACTCTTTGTCAGCCTGGCTACAGTGCTGAAAAGAAACCTGGGGTTGTTCTTATTTTCTTCAATTAGTGATGAGTAGAAAGATGTCCTAGCTTTACGGAGGGCTTTTTTTATAGAGCAACAGACTCTTTTTCCAGGCTAAGTGAAGATCTTCTAAATTAGTGAGACGCCATTTCCTCTCCAACGTACGGGTTATCTGCTTTAAGCTACGAGTTTGTGAGTTATACCACGGAGTCAGGCACTTCTGATTTAAAGCTCTCTTTTTCAGAGGAGCTACAGCATCCAAAGTTGTCTTCAATGAGGATGTAAAACTATTGACGAGATGCTCTATCTCACTTACAGAGTTTAGGTAGCTACTCTGCACTGTGTTGGTATATGGCATTAGAGAACATAAAGAAGGAATCATATCCTTAAACCTAGTTACAGTGCTTTCTGAAAGACTTCTAGTGTAATGAAACTTATTCCCCACTGCTGGGTAGTCCATCAGAGTAAATGTAAATGTTATTAAGAAATGATCAGACAGAAGGGAGTTTTCAGGGAATACTGTTAAGTCTTCTATTTCCATACCATAAGTCAGAACAAGATCTAAGATATGATTAAAGTGGTGGGTGGACTCATTTACATTTTGAGCAAAGCCAATAGAGTCTAATAATAGATTAAATGCAGTGTTGAGGCTGTCATTCTCAGCATCTGTGTGGATGTTAAAATCGCCCACTATAATTATCTTATCTGAGCTAAGCAGACAAAAGGTCTGAAAATTCACAGAGAAACTCACAGTAACGACCAGGTGGATGATAGATAATAACAAATAAAACTGGTTTTTGGGACTTCCAATTTGGATGGACAAGACTAAGAGTCAAGATTTCAAATGAATTAAAGCTCTGTCTGGGTTTTTGATGAATTAATAAGCTGGAATGGAAGATTGCTGCTAATCCTCCGCCTTGGCCCGTGCTACGAGCATTCTGACAGTTAGTGTGACTCGGGGGTGTTGACTCATTTAACCTAACATATTCATCCTGCTGTAACCAGGTTTCTATAAGGCAGAATAAATCAATATGTTGATCAATTATTATATCATTTACCAACAGGGACTTAGAAGAGAGAGACCTAATGTTTAATAGACCACATTTAACTGTTTTAGTCTGTAGTGCAGTTGAAGGTGCTATATTATTTTTTCTTTTTGAATTTTTATGCTTAAATAGATTTTTACTGGTTGTTGGTGGTCTGGGAGCAGGCACCGTCTCTACGGGTATGGGGTAATGAGGGGATGGCAGGGGGAGAGAAGCTGCAGAGAGGTGTGTAAGACTACAACTCTGCTTCCTGGTCCCAACCCTGGATAGTCACGGTTTGGAGGATTTAAGAAAATTGGCCAGATTTCTAGAAATGAGAGCTGCTCCATCCAAAGTGGGATGGATGCTGTCTCTCCTAACAAGACCAGGTTTTCCCCAGAAGCTTTGCCAATTATCTATTAAGCCCACCTCATTTTTTGGACACCAGTCAGACAGCCAGCAATTCAAGGAGAACATGTGGCTAAACATGTCACTCCCGGTCCGATTGGGGAGGGGCCCAGAGAAAACTACAGAGTCCGACATTGTTTTTGCAAAGTTACACACCGATTCAATGTTAATTTTAGTGACCTCCGATTGGCGTAACCGGGTGTCATTACTGCCGACGTGAATTACAATCTTACCAAATTTACGCTTAGCCTTAGCCAGCAGTTTCAAATTTCCTTCAATGTCGCCTGCTCTGGCCCCCGGAAGACAATTGAGTATGGTTGCTGGTGTCGCTAACTTCACATTTCTCAAAACAGAGTCGCCAATAACCAGAGTTTGATCCTCGGCGGGTATGTCGCCGAGTGGGGAAAAACGGTTAGAAATGTGAACGGGTTGGCGGTGTACACGGGGCTTCTGTTTAGGGCTACGCTTCCTCCTCACAGTCACCCAGTCGGCCTGCTTTCCCGGCTGCTCGGGATCTGCCAGAGGGGAACTAACGGCGGCTAAGCTACCTTGGTCCGCACCAACTACAGGGGCCTGGCTAGCTGTAGAATTTTCCACGGTGCGGAGCCGAGTCTCCAATTCGCCCAGCCTGGCCTCCAAAGCTATGAATAAGCTACACTTATTACAAGTACCATTACTGCTAAAGGAGGCCGAGGAATAACTAAACATTTCACACCCAGAGCAGAAAAGTGCGGGAGAGACAGGAGAAGCCGCCATGCTAAACCGGCTAAGAGCTAGTAGCTGCGCTAAGCTAGCGGATTCCTAAAAACACGCAAAGCGAATAATGTGTAAATAATTTAGAGGTGATTCAGCAGAGGGAGTGCTTTAGTTAAGGCACGTGAAGATTACACTGGGAAACAAATCGTTATCTAGTTAACTAGATCAATCTAACTGCGCAGATTAAACAGCTAACAGATACAGAAAAACACCGCTGTGCTCCGGAACAGGAAGTGATACAATACCGCAGTGAGAGCCAACCACCAGTAGAGGCATATATATATGATATATATATATACATATGATATATGCATATATATATATATATATATATATATATATATATATATGAATTTGAAGCACGTGTGATTACATCAGACATGCTTGATGCCGTTACCGGCATCACTGGTAAATGACACAGTAAGACAGGAATCACCAGCACCCCAAAGAGTTTGGCGAAACCTTTGTGTAGAACAGGAGGGAGACAGACAACACATGGGGACACATCAGTACTTCCACCGCCTATGCAGTCATACATCGTTGGTGCTTTGTGTTAAATTTGTACTGGTATATGTCTTTTTTTCACACCATTTGTTGAGGTAGAAGGCAACAAGTGATATTTGAAGTGTATTTGGAGTACACGGCTGCAGTACATTTGGCCTCTTTTTGTCATTGTGTCAACTGCATTGTAGCAGTTTTTAATGTCTCCCACATGCGTCCGTGTGATGAGGACGGTCTCCGTCGGCAGGACGGGGGCAGTAATATGTAGTTGAGGTAACTGCAGTTTGTTTCTGCAAGTTCTATTTATAGTGCTGGTGTATCAGGGCAGCTGTCCCCCCTCCACCTCGTGTCATGTTACTGTCCTCTCCTGTATGCTCCTCGGACCTCAGCCCTCGTGGTTGAGTTGTCTGAGGTCTCAGGTCTGTCCTGACGCTGACGCAGACTGAGGACTGGAAGCTTAAGCCAGGTAAACAAAGCTGTGCTTGATTTTTGCCGAGCGGCCTGATCTCACCAGGGCTTCTGCGCTTCGCTCTCTCAAGGCCATTTAGGATCTGACGACCTCCTTTGCTATGAAACTATATATAGTTATAGATTCTGATGAAAGCTGGCTGAGAGATAGTGAAATGTGTTGCTATGAGCTCAGTTTGTTTTGAAATATTCCTCAAAACCTTTGTTAAACGATAAAGAACTATTATGCTAATTGACACTTAAGTGTAATTGCCATATAGTCTTGTTGCTTCTCAACCGTGAGAATTTGGTGCTTTACTCTGTTTTATGTCATCTAAATTTAATATCTGTGGATTTGGTGTATTGATTGAACAAAATATAACATTTGAAGGCATTTCTCAATACATTGTGACATTTTAAACACTAAAAGCTTAAAAGAAATATTTTAATTCCTGCGTAATGGAAATAATATTTATCAAAGTAGTTTCACTAGATCTCAAAATGTATTCACAATGCAAAATGCCCAAGTCACCTTGTTTTATCAGCTGTTTTATTCTTCACTGTCAGCAACATTCTTATGTTTGCTGTGTTTTTGAGATGTAGATTTGTGTCATCTCTACCAATAAAACAATCAGGACTGAGTATTACAATTTAAAGCTACAGTGTGCAGGATTTAGTGTAATCTAGTGGTGCGGTTGCATATTGCATTTAGCCATTGACAGTCATGATTTTGTTCCCTTTTGTGCTGTTGGCACGACGGATTCATGCTCCCAGGCTTTCTTTTGTGATAAGCAGTATGTATAATTCTTCATTTCACAAAAATAACAGTTGTCAAATATGTTAGCCTGCAATAGCAACAAGCAAATGTTGTATATGGGAACAACCTCTTCTTTTTTATTTGGTTTATGGGTTGCACTGCAAAATACAAAAGCAACCATATCTCACAGCATTTCTTGATGGCTTCATGAAAAGTACATTAATCTACTGGTTGGTGATACCGTCACAAAAATGTAGTGCTTTTTGTGACGGTATCACAAATACATTTTGTGATGGGAGTGCGAAATTCAGGGTGATGCAGCGGCGGGGCAGGGGGTGTCTATGGGAGATATGCTTAAGGTTAGGGGAAGAGAGAGGGTTGGAAATAGTAAAATAAACAAAAAAACATTTGTAAACTTGGCACATTATTTTTGGTCATGCAAAAAAAAAAGAAAAAAAAAAGAAAGTAAAAGATAAAAGACAGCTGACCTGCTTTTGCTGTTCTTGTTGTCTCCCACAGTCCAAACTCGGTGTTGTGCCGAGTAGTATAAAAATGATATTCCCTCTTTTTATGCCAGAGCACTGTCTTTCAGTTTGAGAGCATGTTCTTCCTCTTCGTCTGCTCCAGTGTGTGAATTAAATCACCTCATTCAGTATACACTACCAGCTTCTTATACTTGTAGGTGCTTCCATCTTGTGGCTATAGATGGTAATGCAGTATTTTTTCATAAATAAGTCACTTTTGAATGTAAGCCACAAGTCCTCTCACACTAGCAACAACATGCTGACTTATGGTCTAAAAAATGTGGTATGAAAACACATTGATTTGTTGTTGTAGGTAATTATGCACTAATGAACAATTATTCCATTTACGCTAATAAATACTCCAAAATCCTACACACTGTAGCTTTATGTGGGTATTGAAGATAATCAGTCCATCATGAAATGACTTCATTAATGAATGAGAATGATATAAATATGGTTACAGGCATTTAGTTGCATTCAAAATGTAAGATAACGCCAAGCTGTCCATCAAGCTGTCCATGTCTTCTGTCCTCAGCAATGCATGATTCATTTTTCCCTCCCATCATTCCTTGCATCTGTTCTGCACACCAGCTTAATCCATGAGTTCTGGGCTGTCACCATGGCATACAGATCACGCTTCTCATTCTGGGAGCAAAAGGGAAGTCTCATCTGCATGTTACTGCTTGCTGATTTTGTGTCATTTTCTATGAAATCTTGGGTGTGAATCAGGGTTTGATTTTTTTTATTTTCGTGTCTCCTCCTTGTGTGTAGGTTAAAGTTGACGACAAGCCAAGTGTAAGTTTTATTTCACCAACGTAACTTGGAAAGAAAGTTTTGTGACAGAAGCTAAGTTGATTAACAATGTGACAAATTAAGAATGACAAATACAACTGAGAAATACGATTGGAACTGCAGGGTCATATCTGAGTTAAAGGAATCATAAGCCCATTCTCACCTTCATTGGTATGTATTCTGGAAGGTTATGATTTATAACAGTGACAAATTGGCCATATTTGTGCCTTGGTGCGATGGTGCGTGGTCTTGGGCACCTTAAGACCCATTTTTTCCTGATGGGTATATATATCCTGAACCTGACTCATATATGCTGATATATATATATATATATATATATACAAGGTCTGTGATAAAAGTAAAGGACCTTATTATTTTTTTCAAAAACCATATGGATTTGAATCACGTGTGATTACATCAGACATGCTTGAATCCTCGTGGGCATGCAAGAGTTTTTTCACGCCTGTCGGTTACGTCATTCGCCTGTGGGCAGTCTTTGAGTGAGGAGTGGCCCACCCTCTCGTCGTTTTTTCATTGTTTAGGAATGGCTCAGAGACTGCTGCTTTGTTTGATACTGTAAGGGACAACTGAGTGGACACTATTCGATAAATTCAGCTGGTTTTCGGTAAAAATTTTAACGGCTGATGAGAGATTTTGGTCTGGTAGTGTCGCTTTAAGGACGGCCCACGGCGCCTGACGGCGATCTGCGCTTCGAGGCGGCAGCGTCTCGCCGTTTCAAGTTGAAAACTTCCACATTTCAGGCTCTGTTGATCCAGTAAGTCGTCAGAGAACAGAGAACTTCGCTTGGCTTGGCTTGAATGAAAATAAATACTTGTTTTATAAAAAGTAAAATACCTCATATTTAAGACCTCTAAAGACCTCTTAAAGACCTCTTTCTTGACCTCATATTTAACTGTTGACAGCACTGTAACAGTAAAACTTGCAGTTTCTAACCTACATTGTTTATAAATGTAACGGCGATCTGCGCTTCGAGGCGGCAGCGTCTCGCCGTTTCAAGTTGAAAACTTTCACATTTCAGGCTCTGTTGACCCAGGAAGTCGTCAGAGAACAGAGAACTTTCAGAAGAAGTCGGCATGAAGAGTTTATTTGGACATTCCATTGTTAACGGACATTTTGTAATGAAAGAACGTGCGGGCAGAGTCGCATGTCGGGCCGGACCCGACCGCGGGGGGGTCGCGACAGGAAAAACACCTCCGTTGGAAACCTTAACGGGCAAGTTGGAACATGCCCAAGCTGTTAAACAATTTCTCAGTTACTCACTTGTTGAAAGCCATCAAAAGCTGCCTGAATTTTACAAATGGTTTTCAACACGGAGGTGTTTATCCTGTCGCGGCGCACACAGATTCGTCGAGTCGTCACGGAAATGACTTGGCGAATTTGCGCGCACGTCTTTCATTACAAAATGTCCTTAAACAGTGGAATGTCCGCATAAAGTCCTCAAGCCGGCCTCTTCTGAATCTTCTCTGTTCTCTCACGACGGCCTGGGGGAATTAAGCCTTAAATTAGGATGTTTTCAGGTCGAAACAGGCCGACAACGGCGCCTGGAAGCGCTGCGCGACGTCCCACGTCCTTACAGCGACAGAAACCCCCCATAATCTCTCATCAGCCGTTAAACTTTTCACCGAAAACCATCTTAATTTCTCGAATAGTGTCCACTTGGATATTCCTCACAGGTCCAGAAAAAATGTTGATAAAGCAATGCGTGCCGTCCGCAGCGGCTATTCAGACAAAGAGATTCCGACGGGCGGGGTGGAGCACTCCTCACTCAAGGCCTGCCCACAGGCGAATGACGTCACCGACACACGTGAAAAAACTCACACATGCGCACGAGGGTTCAAGCTTGTCTGACTTAAAAACATATGAATCTAATCCATTTATTTTTTGAAAAAAATAAAAAGGACCGCTTTTTCATCACAGACCTCGTATATATATATAAATCAGTATTCCACATCTTATTCAACAAACCATACTCTCTATATATTTCCGTTACTCAGAAAAGCAAAATTACAAAATTTCCTAGTGCAAACTAACAGGGTGCCTGCCTATAATAAAAGCTAATTTAAAAAAGGCAAAAGACTCAAGTACCACATTCCTACATGGAAAAACATTTTAAAACAACCCATTCTCAGTTAGCTAGTGTTAGCAAATGCTAGCTTGTTTGTTAACGCCAGATAATGAATCTTTAGCTTAATGTAGAAATGGCAAATGTAAAAATTACCTAACATTTTCATTCATCCATACACAATTGACAATATAATATAGTGTATTAAACAATAACAATAAACTTTTTTGCAACCCCCAACTTCTATTTTAGCCTCTTTTGGTGGTTTCCAAATCTTAATTAATATAGTCAGACCCTCCCAATCTTCTATACAATTTGAACAGTTACTTTGAAAAAGTAATCCAATTACTGATTATTGATTACTCCTTGAAAAATAACTTATTTACTTTACTGATTACTCAATTTTAAAAGTAACTAAATTAGATTATTAGTTACTTTATTAGTTGCTATCAGCGGCTGCCAACAACAACCCCCTGCCACCTCAACATGAAAATGTTAACCAGTTTTGCCATTACTCACTTTATAGTTATTGGCAAAGCTTCTGGGGAAAACCTGGTCTTGTTAGGAGAGACGGCATCCATCCCACTTTGGATGGAGCAGCTCTCATTTCTAGAAATCTGGCCAATTTTCTTAAATCCTCCAAACCGTGACTATCCAGGGTTGGGACCAGGAAGCAGAGTTGTAGTCTTACACACCTCTCTGCAGCTTCTCTCCCCCTGCCATCCCCTCATTACCCCATCCCCGTAGAGACGGTGCCTGCTCCCAGACCACCAATAACCAGTAAAAATCTATTTAAGCATAAAAATTCAAAAAGAAAAAATAATATAGCACCTTCAACTGCACCACAGACTAAAACAGTTAAATGTGGTCTATTAAACATTAGGTCTCTCTCTTCTAAGTCCCTGTTGGTAAATGATATAATAATTGACCAACATATTGATTTATTCTGCCTTACAGAAACCTGGTTACAGCAGGATGAATATGTTAGTTTAAATGAGTCAACACCCCCGAGTCACACTAACTGTCAGAATGCTCGTAGCATGGGCCGAGGCGGAGGATTAGCAGCAATCTTCCATTCCAGCTTATTAATTAATCAAAAACCCAGACAGAGCTTTAATTCATTTGAAAGCTTGACTCTTAGTCTTGTCCATCCAAATTGGAAGTCCCAAAAACCAGTTTTATTTGTTATTATCTATCGTCCACCTGGTCGTTACTGTGAGTTTCTCTGTGAATTTTCAGACCTTTTGTCTGACTTAGTGCTTAGCTCAGATAAGATAATTATAGTGGGCGATTTTAACATCCACACAGATGCTGAGAATGACAGCCTCAACACTGCATTTAATCTATTATTAGACTCTATTGGCTTTGCTCAAAAAGTAAATGAGTCCACCCACCACTTTAATCATATCTTAGATCTTGTTCTGACTTATGGTATGGAAATAGAAGACTTAACAGTATTCCCTGAAAACTCCCTTCTGTCTGATCATTTCTTAATAACATTTACATTTACTCTGATGGACTACCCAGCAGTGGGGAATAAGTTTCATTACACTAGAAGTCTTTCAGAAAGCGCTGTAACTAGGTTTAAGGATATGATTCCTTCTTTATGTTCTCTAATGCCATATACCAACACAGTGCAGAGTAGCTACCTAAACTCTGTAAGTGAGATAGAGTATCTCGTCAATAGTTTTACATCCTCATTGAAGACAACTTTGGATGCTGTAGCTCCTCTAAAAAAGAGAGCTTTAAATCAGAAGTGCCTGACTCCGTGGTATAACTCACAAACTCATAGCTTAAAGCAGATAACCCATAAGTTGGAGAGGAAATGGCGTCTCACTAATTTAGAAGATCTTCACTTAGCCTGGAAAAAGAGTCTGTTGCTCTATAAAAAGCCCTCCGTAAAGCTAGGACATCTTTCTACTCATCACTAATTGAAGAAAATAAGAACAACCCCAGGTTTCTTTTCAGCACTGTAGCCAGGCTGACAAAGAGTCAGAGCTCTATTGAGCTGAGTATTCCATTAACTTTAACTAGTAATGACTTCATGACTTTCTTTGCTAACAAAATTTTAACTATTAGAGAAAAAATTACTCATAACCATCCCAAAGACGTATCGTTATCTTTGGCTGCTTTCAGTGATTCCGGTATTTGGTTAGACTCTTTCTCTCCGATTGTTCTGTCTGAGTTATTTTCATTAGTTACTTCATCCAAACCATCAACATGTTTATTAGACCCCATTCCTACCAGGCTGCTCAAGGAAGCCCTACCATTATTTAATGCTTCGATCTTAAATATGATCAATCTATCTTTGTTAGTTGGCTATGTACCACAGGCTTTTAAGGTGGCAGTAATTAAACCATTACTTAAAAAGCCATCACTTGACCCAGCTATCTTAGCTAATTATAGGCCAATCTCCAACCTTCCTTTTCTCTCAAAAATTCTTGAAAGGGTAGTTGTAAAACAGCTAACTGATCATCTGCAGAGGAATGGTCTATTTGAAGAGTTTCAGTCAGGTTTTAGAATTCATCATAGTACAGAAACAGCATTAGTGAAGGTTACAAATGATCTTCTTATGGCCTCGGACAGTGGACTCATCTCTGTGCTTGTTCTGTTAGACCTCAGTGCTGCTTTTGATACTGTTGACCATAAAATTTTATTACAGAGATTAGAGCATGCCATAGGTATTAAAGGCACTGCGCTGCGGTAGTTTGAATCATATTTGTCTAATAGATTACAATTTGTTCATGTAAATGGGGAATCTTCTTCACAGACTAAAGTTAATTATGGAGTTCCACAAGGTTCTGTGCTAGGACCAATTTTATTCACTTTATACATGCTTCCCTTAGGCAGTATTATTAGACGGTATTGCTTAAATTTTCATTGTTACGCAGATGATACCCAGCTTTATCTATCCATGAAGCCAGAGGACACACACCAATTAGCTAAACTGCAGGATTGTCTTACACACATAAAGACATGGATGACCTCTAATTTCCTGCTTTTAAACTCAGATAAAACTGAAGTTATTGTACTTGGTCCCACAAATCTTAGAAACATGGTGTCTAACCAGATCCTTACTGTGGATGGTATTACCCTGACCTCTAGTAATACTGTGAGAAATCTTGGAGTCATTTTTGATCAGGATATGTCAATCAAAGCGCATATTAAACAAATATGTAGGACTGCTTTTTTGCATTTACGCAATATCTCTAAAATCAGAAAGGTCTTGTCTCAGAGTGATGCTGAAAAACTAATTCATGCATTTATTTCCTCTAGGCTGGACTATTGTAATTCATTATTATCAGGTTGTCCTAAAAGTTCCCTAAAAAGCCTTCAGTTAATTCAAAATGCTGCAGCTAGAGTACTGACGGGGACTAGAAGGAGAGAGCATATCTCACCCATATTGGCCTCTCTTCATTGGCTTCCTGTTAATTCTAGAATAGAATTTAAAATTCTTCTTCTTACTTATAAGGTTTTGAATAATCAGGTCCCATCTTATCTTAGGGACCTCGTAGTACCATATCACCCCAATAGAGCGCTTCGCTCTCAGACTGCAGGCTTACTTGTAGTTCCTAGGGTTTGTAAGAGTAGAATGGGAGGCAGAGCCTTCAGCTTTCAGGCTCCTCTCCTGTGGAACCAGCTCCCAATTCAGATCAGGGAGACAGACACCCTCTCTACTTTTAAGATTAGGCTTAAAACTTTCCTTTTTGCTAAAGCTTATAGTTAGGGCTGGATCAGGTGACCCTGAACCATCCCTTAGTTATGCTGCTATAGACGTAGACTGCTGGGGGGTTCCCATGATGCACTGTTTCTTTCTCTTTTTGCTCTGTATGCACCACTCTGCATTTAATCATTAGTGATCGATCTCTGCTCCCCTCCACAGCATGTCTTTTTCCTGGTTCTCTCCCTCAGCCCCAACCAGTCCCAGCAGAAGACTGCCCCTCCCTGAGCCTGGTTCTGCTGGAGGTTTCTTCCTGTTAAAAGGGAGTTTTTCCTTCCCACTGTAGCCAAGTGCTTGCTCACAGGGGGTCGTTTTGACCGTTGGGGTTTTACATAATTATTGTATGGCCTTGCCTTACAATATAAAGCGCCTTGGGGCAACTGTTTGTTGTGATTTGGCGCTATATAAAAAAATTGATTGATTGAAAATTGATTGATTGATAGTCACCCTTTCAATGAACATAAATGCTTGTTTTATAAAAAAATAAAATGAAGACATCTTTCTTGACCTCATATTTAACTGCTGACGGCACTGTAAACGGTAAAACTTGCAATTTCTAACCTACATTGTTTATAAATGTAACTATTAAATTTTTTCTAACATTTTTCTAACATTTAAATTCTCTCTAAACATTTTAGTTGTTGAAATTGGTATTATTATGAGCAGTAGTAGTTGATTATAAAAAAAAAGGCTTCAAAAGTGGACCTTTAATCTAGGGGTGTTGTGTGGGGGGGGGGGGGCGTCCCTGCCCCGCCCCATGCCCCCTTTCCATCTGGATTTGTCCCCGCATTGGTGTTTGAGCAGCCTTTGAGCGGGAAGAATAGATAACGTTTATTTATGCAGAAAACCTGACCAGATTGGCAGGTAAGGAAAGTTATTTCAGCATTTTCATGTCGTCCTCAGAAAGAGAGTTTAGGTGCATTTGGGTGGAAAAAAGTGTTAGTCATTAACGCACCGTGGATCAGCTGTTTTTAGCGAGGAGACACACAGAGCGACTCAGTTCAGAGTTTTAAATAAAGGGAAAAAAGAACGTAAAAATATCTTTGTAAAGCTCAGTGCAGGCGTGCTGTCGTCACATCACTTTGAGAGATGATGACTGTTTTTTCAACTCGGAAAGGCTGCTGAAAATCGCGGTTGAAAAGTTCGCAGTGGTGAAAGTGGGCAGCTCAGTCGAACCCATGCCCCCACCTTGCCCACGGGCCAGTTTAATGCTGTGATCGACCCGCAATGCAAAAATAATAGTAATCCACAGTGACTTGGTAAGAAGTAGAAAGATTAACACGTTTAACAAGTTATAGGCCAGGTTTCAAATAAAAAATTCTGGAATACATGTCCATGTCAGTCAGTTTGGGGCTTTTGTGTGTAACAGAATTTTCATGTTCACCTTCTTCCATGATAAAGATTTACCTGTTGTCAGTGATTGACAGGTGGTGGCTCCTGCAGAAGATGATACTTTATGTATCAGTCTCATTTTGCATGGTGTTTTTATTACTTTACATTTGCTGATGAAATTGTTTTGTGATTATGGAAACATTTGTCACTGTTGTGTGCTTGCTGTGTTTGTACCCAGTCTGAAGTAGACAGTAGTCAGCCCCAGGCAGTCGCCACCCCAGGACTTGACCCCGGTCCACTGTTAACTACATTATCATCATCCGCTGGAGATCCCAACAGTAACGCTGCTATGCCAGGCACTCAAGGGGAAGAGCAGAGCTCTAGTGGCAAAAAGGTAGTAAGGGTTGTGAGAAGAGTAGTTAGGCGTGTTGTGCCTCCTGGGATGGAAGAGCAGAACCACCCTGGTAGTTCTGAATCTGTCAGAGCTGCTCCTGCAAAAAGCAAACTGGTTTCTGAGGAGGAGAAGGATGACCTTTCTATGGGGCTAACGAGTTTAATGGGAAGAGGAAGAACTAAGGAGCACCGACCTCGCATCCGGGCCCAGGACCGAAAAGAAGAGCTGAAAGATGAGGCGAAGCAGGATGAGGAAAAAAAGGTGGAGGAGGAAGAGGAAAAACCTACCTCAGAAAACCCAGTGGAAGCCACACCTGAACTGTCACACCCCATTCCAACAAAGTCCAACCCGTTAATCCCTCCTGCTGGGTTCATCCCTGTTCCCAAACCTGACCCTTTGGCTCCTCCTCCTGGGTTCATCCCTGTTCCCAAGCAAACTCTGCTCACACCTCCACCTGGTTTTATACCCGCCAAAAAATCCAGTCCAGTGCTCACAAAACAGAATCCACTGGCAAGACCTGTGGGCTTCATCCCTGTACCCAAAACAGACCTGCTGGCTCCTCCTGCAGGGTTCATCCCAAAGCATCGTGCTGTTGGGATTAAGAAACCAGAGGTACTACGTAAAAGAAGTGCATGTGTGCTGGATAACCACCGGGTGGAGCATGCTGTGTGATAATAACAGACAGTCACTTGATGATATTTGATGAGGCATGTCTGCTCTACATGAACTCTTCCACTCTGTCAGACTAACATTTTCTGACATATCATTGCAACTGTTCTTTAGATTAGATTAGATTAGATTAGATTAGATAGAACGTTATTGATCCTTTGGTAAGACTCCCGCGGGCATTGCATAGCAGCAGCACACAGGGTAAGAAGCACAACATGGAGTATCGACTCAGACTCACGTCTTGGTGTAGTTAACTGGGACAATTTTTTTTAACCTAACCCACTGTATAAGCTTTTGCAATATAAACTTTTGCAATGTGCAATATGCGCACCCCTGTGGCCATAGAATATATATACAAGGCACAGGGTCGGCAGCAGCAGCAGCGTTAGAGTATTAAAAAAGTGACATTGTGCATGTAGTGCAATGTTCACAGTTTGGTGGTGGATGTTGAACTGTTCAACAGTCTGACAGCATTCGGGTAGAAGCTGTTTTTCAGTCTGGACCTTTTTGCCCGGATGCTGCACAACCTCCTTCCAGAGGGAAGGGGTGTGAACAAACTGTGCGTAGGGTGGATGGAGTCTCGGAGGATGCAGGTGGCTTTGTCTCTACATCTGTAGATGTAGATGTCCCCAATGGGCGGTAAGCTGCATCCGATGGTCCTTTGTGCAGACTTCACCACTCGCTGCAGCGCTTTCTTCTCCGCCACCGTGCAGCCACCATACCACACAGGGAGGCAGCAGGACAGGACACTCTCCACTGCACAGCTGTAGAAGGCCCTGAGGACCTCGGTGTTCAGTCCGGCCCTTCCCAATTTCCTAAAAAATAGAGACGTTAGTGGGCTTTCTTGATGACACCTGTGGTGTTGGTGTGCCAGGTGAGAGTGTTGGAGAGGTGGACTCCAAGATACCTGATGGAGGAGACGATCTCCACCGCTGCTCCGTTGATGTAGAGGGGGAGGGGATGGTGGGGGCTGACCTGCGGAAGTCAATAACTATCTCCTTGGTCTTCTGGGTGTTGAGGATGAGGTTGTTGTCTCCGCCCCACCGTGTCAGGTTCTCCACTTCTCGCATGTACGCTGCCTCATCCCCTTGGCTAATGAGCCCAATCACTGCTGTATCATCTGCAAACTTAACAACAAGATTATTCTTGTGCTGGGCTCTGCAGTCGAAGGTCATCAATGAAAACATGAAAGTAAAAAAGAAAAACAGTTTGCAAATAGAAATAAAAATACACAATACAAATACCAGACATAGTGATCAATACTGGTTTACTGGCTGCTACTGTTCCTCTCATTCCTGTCCTCTGTCTTCTTGTTACTCCTCCTCCCCCTGAGTGAGGAGTTGTACAGTCTGATGGCCTGAGGGACAAAGCAGTTTTTCAGTCTGTTTGTCCTGCACTTGGGAGGAAGCAGTCTGTGACTGAAGAGGCTCCTCTGGTTGCTGATGACAGTGGCAGAGGATGACTGGCATCATCCATAATGTCCAGCAGTTTGTCCAGTGTTCTCTTCTCTGCCACCATCACCAGAGAGTCCAGCTTTATGCCAACCACAGAGCCACCCCGCCTGATCAGTTTGTCCAGCCTGGATGTGTCCTTCTTGGATGTGCTGCCCCCCCCAGCACACTACAGTGTAAAAGAGGACGCCGGCTACTACAGACTGGTAGAACATCCACAGGAGTTTCCTGCAGCTGTTAAACAACCTGACACACATCCAAGACTCATCCATTCTATTATCTTTACCAAGGAATCTATGCTTCTATTACAGCTTCTTTGTCTTTCAGATAGGTAGCAGGATATCTCAAACAACACTAAGGGTTTTACAATGATCTTTTATGGATCATTAGACCTTGGGTCAAGGAAGAGTTGATTAGTGTGAATGTGCATCAAGGGGTACATCTTGTCTTGGAACTCTGAGGTTTGTTTTATCATGATTTTTTGATTCTGCATTTGTTGTTTGATCTGTGGTCCTGAACTTTGATTCTGATTGTTCTTCTTTGATCCTGAATTTTGATCTTCGACCATCTGCAAGCAGGTTATGTTTTCATTCCAGTTTTGCTGTTTTTTTTTTTTGTCAAAAGTTATCTTTGATCCTGATTAAAAAAATCCTAATTGCAGCATTAGAGTACTCAGGATCAGAGATATCCTGCTGACAAGAAAATCAGTGAAAAGTGAACCTCCTTGTAGGTGTCTAAAGATCAAAGTTCAGGACAAACAAAATTAAGATCAATATTTAGCAATACAGACCCAAGGTCATGGTTAAAGAATAGGAATCAGGATTAAAGCTCAGGCTCATAGGTCAAGATCAAAGGTCAACAATCTGGACAAAAGCAAGGAAAACTTCATCAGAGACTTTCTAGTTAGATGATTGATGGAGCGAACTTCTACTTGACAAATTTGAATTTGGCTGCTTTTGAAATGTTGTCAAAAGTAAAATTTGCAGTGTGTTCCTGACAAAAAGGGAAGGGAAGTTGGTAACACCAGCTCACCAGACGTCATCATGTGGGTATAAGGGGTTACTCCTCATCTGTGCTCAGTTGGGCTTTGGTCTACAAGCACCGAGCTATGACTCATTAATGTCGTCTTCTTCAGCCTGACCACTGATGTTTTTCACATTCTGCTATAAACTACTGAGGCACAAATCTAAAGTTACTTTTGGGAGCCAGAACTCAGATGATGTTCTTGTAGAGATGATTCATTACTATTTCTTGTCAGTTCAACAACTTTTCCCCAAATGCAGTTGATTATCTTAGTGTATATAGTGTCAGAATCAAGTCATCAACTTATATTTAGATTATTTAATACATCAATGAATTTGAGGAGGTTTGTTCTAGCAGAGAACAGTGTTCTGTTGCTCTTTCATACGACAAAGAAAACACAAACGTCCATTGCAAATGGGTAATAGTTAATACAACCCCAATTCCAGTGAAGTTGTGACGTTGTGTAAAATGTAAATCAAAACAGAATACAATGATTTGCAAATCCTCTTCAACCTATATTCAATTGAATGCACCACAAAGACAAGAAATTTAATGTTCAAACTGATAGACTTTATTGTTTTTGTGCAAATATTTGCTCATTTTGAAATGGATGCCTGCAACACTTTTCAAAAAAGTTGGGACAGTGGCAACAAAAGACTGGGAAAGTTGATGAATGCTCAAAGAACACCTAATTGGAAACAAGTGAGTGTCATGATTGGGTATAAAAGGAGCATCTCCAAAAGGCTCAGCTGTTCACAAGCAAAGATGGGGCGAGGATCACCACTTTGAGAACAACAGCGTGAAAAATAGTCAGTTTAAGAACAATGTTTAAACAAATCAGTTTAAGAACAATGTTTCTCAATATTCAGCTCATTTTAAATGGACAGACACAAAGTGGAAAAGTGTGCTGTGGTCTGATGAGTCCACATTTCAAATTGTTTTTGGAAATCATGAACGTCGTGTCCTCTGGACAAAAGAGGAAAAAGACCATCCAGATTGTTACCAGCGTGAAGTTCAAAAATCAGCATCTGTGATGGTATGGGGGTGTGTTAGTGCCCCTGGCACGGGCAACTTACACATCTGTGATGGCACATCAATTCTGAAAGGTACATCCAGTTTTTGGAGCAACACATGCTGCCATCCAAGCAACGTCTTTTTCAGGGACGTCCCTGCTTATTTCAGCAAGACAATGCCAAGTCACAGTCTGCACGTGTTACAACAGCGTGGCTTCATAGTAAAACAGTGCGGGTACTAGACTGGCCTGCCTGCAGTCCAGATTTGTCGCCCATTGAAAATGTGTGACGCATTATGAAGCACAAAATATGACAACGGAGACCCCGGACTGTTGAACAAATGAAGTCATACTTCAAGTAAGAATGGGAAAGAATTCCACCTACAAAGCTTCAACAGTTAGTGTCCTCAGTTCCCAAACTCTTATTGAGTGTTGTTAGAAGGAGAGGTGATGTAACACAGTGGTAAACATACCACTGTCCCAGCTTTTTTGAAACGTGTTGCAGGCATCCATTTCAAAATGAGCAAATATTTGCACAAAAACAACAAAATCTATCAGTTTGAACATTAAATATCTTGTCTTTGTGGTCTATTCAACTTAATATAGATTGATAGGATTTGCAAATCATTGAATCCTTTTTTATTTACATTTTACACAACATCCCAACTTCATTGGAATTGGGGTTGTAAGTAATTCCTGAAATTCATAGATACCCCCCCCCCCCCCCCAAAAAAAAAAAAAAATAAAAAAAAAATACAGGTAGTCCAGATCTGTCACAGAACTGAATGAACAGATTTGTGTTTGTCAGAATTAGTGGTCGCTCCTTGCATTCACAGTAATCGGACAGAAAGCTTCTACAGTGTGCTTTTGTTTAATTTATCCACAGAGAGGTTAATCACAGCAGTCACTTTTGGCAATTATTCACAATTACTGTCCAACTTCAGGTTCCAGAGTTGATCCCCGCTGAGGAAGACTCCAAAAACGTGAAGAGGATTTTCACTGTTGACAACTATGATGTAACTACTCTCTCCCTCAGCTTGTGTGGTTTGAATATGTCCTGCTTATCTGAGTCCGAGTCAAAGCTTGGGTTGCTTGCTTCTTTCGCTATGAGGAAATGTGTCCAAAAATGACCCACGTCCACCCTGGGCTGTCCCAAACTGTCTTACTGCCAAACTATTTCCAATTACAGGGGGATCAGCGGGGGTTGTTGGACACTTAGTATGTGTGTGTGTTTGTGTGTGTGTGTAGATTTCTTCAGAGTTTGTTCAATGAAGTTGGAGGAGGTTATGTGAAAAGCCTGGAGCCCACAATTTCTCATATATCATTATGAAATTTTTACTGATGATTCATATCCTGATAGGCAAGAACTGATTCAATTGTCAAGGGGCAAAGTCAGGAAAATTGGAAAAAAAAATCCCTATCTTTAACATTGAACAAATTTTCAAAAATTCATAACTTTGGAAAATCCTTTAATTCATGGCTGGAAATGTAATGTTTTAAAGTAAGTCTATCGGCGCTGTTTCTGCTCCAAGTGCGTTTCTCAGAGGATGCCACACGCTCTGAACAGACAGAAGTGCTGTGATGATTTAAACTTTTAAAGCACCATTGCTGTGGTGTGATCATCAGACAACTTGATCGATTGATCAGGGTGATCACGCCTGATTAATGCGCTATTTAATCATTAAAAGTGCCATCGCTGTCAGTGATCACCAGATCACACAGCACTTCCTTCAGGTCTGATTACACCTGATCACAGAAGACTGGCGCTTTAAAAGTTTAAATCATCACAGCGTTTCATTATTCAGGTCTGGGATGACCTGATCAGTGGATGATCAGACCTAATCACAACCATTGATCAGGAAGTAGTTGGCGCTTTAAATATTTAAAGAGTCACAGCCCTCCATTCATTCACAGCAGCGTTTTCCACAGCCAGTCCACTCATCAGCATTCTTTACACAATGAAAATGGTCCACCAAGATAAAATTAAATAAATAAATAAATAAATAAATAAAATAATGTTAAATTACTCTCTTTCTGATGCGCACCACACGGTGCAGTAATGACCAGAACCACTGTGTTGAAACAGGGCTGTCGGCATGCGCTGGATAATCGTTAAGGTGTGGCAGCTGCATTAATTTATTAGACGTATGACAGTGTGTGCCAGTGTTTTTAATACGGCAGGCATACACCGGCTAAATCGTCAAGGTGTGACAGGGCCTTAATACTGAAAAGCCCTTTTGATCTATGTTTTGTGTTATATTTTAGTTTATGAAAAGCCACTTTTAACAGGAAACTAGTGTTGGCGGTGGTTTGCACTCTGCGAGTGCGGTGCTGTAGTTGATATATATGATGAGGAACATAATGCATCTTTTGTTTCCAAAGAAAAAAGCTTGAATCTTTTTTGAAAATGGTAATGAGCGAGCAGGTTTATTTCAGCATCTTTCTCTCTTCAGTAGCATGAATTTCTTGTCATCAAATCTGGAGGAGCTCCTCCGCCTGCACAACGATGTGGTTTCCCCTCTGGCACTGTGTGATTGCTTGGCTGCACTTGATAATGCAGCAGCGTGTGCATGGTTATTGTCATTATTCAGATCAAAAACAATTTTAGTTTTTTATTTTCCCAGTGATTTGCAGTCACTTCAATTCTATGTCCTGTTTCTGCACTTCTGCTTTTCTGTGGGTCACTGGATGTTGTCTTGTTGCTGCCCTGTTTGCTGTCTGCATGATTAGACTGCCAGAAGCCACAAATCTTTTCAGATATAGGCCACCTGACCAGGAAATGAAAAGAAAAAAATTGAGCAATTCTTACATTTACTTTGACTTTTGATCCATTGTAGACAGTACGAACCCAAGGTACAGAGGGTAAAATAAGTATTGAACACGTCTCGGGGTTGGTAAGGTTAGACCTTACTTGGGTGAAGCGTGTTGAGGCAGTTTTGTTGTGATTTGGAGCTATATAAATGAAATAAATTGAATTAAATTGAAATTGTCACCACTTTTGTA
This sequence comes from Thalassophryne amazonica, assembly GCF_902500255.1. Lineage (NCBI taxonomy): Eukaryota > Metazoa > Chordata > Actinopteri > Batrachoidiformes > Batrachoididae > Thalassophryne > Thalassophryne amazonica. Next base: position 92,504,174 of record NC_047111.1, read on the forward strand.
AGTAAATATACTTCTAAAGGCGCTATTCACCACATGTCAGTAACAACCCAAGTAATCCACACATACAAAGAAACCAAAACACATATGTCCATAAATTATGTGTAATAATGTAACATGACACAGGGAAAAAGTATTAAACTCGCTTACTGAAATTTATTTAATACTTTGTACAAAAGCCTTTTTTTGGTAATGATGGCATCAAGACACCTCCTGTATGGAGAAACTAGCCACATGCCTTACTCAGGTGTGAGTTTGACTCATTCTTGAAATCTGTTCTCTTCTGCCAAAATCTGTTCTCTTCTGCCTCTACTGGTGGTTGGCTCTCACTGCGGTATTGTATCACTTCCTGTTCCGGAGCACAGCTGTGTTTTGCTGTATCTGTTAGCTGTTTAATCTGTGCAGTTAGATTGATCTAGTTAACTAGATAACGATTTGTTTCACAGTGTAATCTTCACGTGCCTTAACTAAAGCACTCCCTCTGCTGAATCACCTCTAAATTATTTACACATTATTCACTTTGTGTGTTTTTAGGAATCCGCTAGCTTAGCACAGCTATTAGCTCTTAGCCGGTTTAGCATGGCGGCTTCTCCTGTCTCTTCTGCACTTTTCTGCTCTGGGTGTGAAATGTTTAGTTATTCCTCGGCCTCCTTTAGCAGTAATGGTACTTGTAATAAGTGTAGCTTATTCGTAGCTTTGCAGGCCAGGCTGGGCGAATTGGAAACTCGGCTCCGCACCTTGGAAAATCCTACAGCTAGCCAGGCCCCTGTAGTCGGTGCGGACCAAGGTAGCTTAGCCGCCGTTAGTTCCCCTCTGGCAGATCCCGAGCAGCCGGGAAAGCAGGCCGACTGGGTGACTGTGAGGAGGAAGCGTAGTTCTAAACAGAAGCCCCGTGTACACCGCCAACCCGTTCACATCTCTAACCATTTTTCCCCACTCGGCGACACACCCGCCGAGGATCAAACTCTGGTTATTGGCGACTCTGTTTTGAGAAATGTGAAGTTAGCGACACCAGCAACCATAGTCAGTTGTCTTCCGGGGGCCAGAGCAGGCGACATTGAAGGAAATTTGAAACTGCTGGCTAAGGCTAAGCGTAAATTTGGTAAGATTGTAATTCACGTCGGCAGTAATGACACCCGGTTACGCCAATTGGAGGTCACTAAAATTAACATTGAATCGGTGTGTAACTTTGCAAAAACAATGTCGGACTCTGTAGTTTTCTCTGGGCCCCTCCCCAATCGGACCGGGAGTGACATGTTTAGCCGCATCTCCCTGAATTGCTGGCTGTCTGAGTGGTGTCCAAAAAATGAGGTGGGTTTCATAGATAATTGGCAAAGCTTCTGGGGAAAACCTGGTCTTGTTAGGAGAGACGGCATCCATCCCACTTTGGATGGAGCAGCTCTCATTTCTAGAAATCTGGCCAATTTTCTTAAATCCTCCAAACCGTGACTATCCAGGGTTGGGACCAGGAAGCAGAGTTGTAGTCTTACACACCTCTCTGCAGCTTCTCTCCCCCTGCCATCCCCTCATCCCCTCATTACCCCATCCCCGTAGAGACGGTGCCTGCTCCCAGACCACCAATAACCAGCAAAAATCTATTTAAGCATAAAAATTCAAAAAGACAAAATAATATAGCACCTTCAACTGCACCACAGACTAAAACAGTTAAATGTGGTCTATTAAACATTAGATCTCTCTCTTCTAAGTCCCTGTTAGTAAATGATATAATAATTGATCAACATATTGATTTATTCTGCCTTACAGAAACCTGGTTACAGCAGGATGAATATGTTAGTTTAAATGAGTCAACACCCCCAAGTCACACTAACTGCCAGAACGCTCGTAGCACGGGCCGAGGCGGAGGATTAGCAGCAATCTTCCACTCCAGCTTATTAATTAATCAAAAACCCAGACACAGCTTTAATTCATTTGAAAGCTTGTCTCTTAGTCTTGTCCATTCAAATTGGAAGTCCCAAAAACCAGTTTTATTTGTTGTTATCTATCGTCCACCTGGTCGTTACTGTGAGTTTCTCTGTGAATTTTCGGACCTTTTGTCTGACTTAGTGCTTAGCTCAGATAAGATAATTATAGTGGGCGATTTTAACATCCACACAGATGCTGAGAATGACAGCCTCAACACTGCATTTAATCTATTGTTAGACTCAATTGGCTTTCCTCAAAATGTAAATGAGTCCACCCACCACTTTAATCATACCTTAGATCTTGTTCTGACTTATGGTATGGAAATTGAAGACTTAACAGTATTTCCTTCTGTCTGATCATTTCTTAATAACATTTACATTTACTCTGATGGACTACCCAGCAGTGGGGAATACGTTTCATTACAGTAGAAGTCTTTCAGAAAGCACTGTAACTAGGTTTAAGGATATGATTCCTTCTTTATGTTCTCCAATGCCATATACCAACACAGGGCAGAGTAGCTACCTAAAGTCTGTGAGTGAGATAGATTATCTCATCAATAGTTTTATATCCTCATTGAGGACAACTTTGGATGCTGTAGCTCCTCTGAAAAAGAGAGCCTTAAATCAGAAGTGCCTGACTCCGTGGTATAACTCACAAACTCGCAGCTTAAAGCAGATAACCCGTAAGTTGGAGAGGAAATGGCGTCTCACTAATTTAGAAGATCTTCACTTAGCCTGGAAAAAGAGTCTGTTGCTCTATAAAAAAGCCCTCCGTAAAGCTAGGACATCTTACTACTCATCACTAATTGAAGAAAATAGGAACAACCCCAGGTTTCTTTTCAGCACTGTAGCCAGGCTGACAAAGAGTCAGGGCTCTATTGAGCCGAGTATTCCTTTAACTTTAACTAGTAATGACTTCATGACTTTCTTTGCTAATAAAATTTTAACTATTAGAGAAAAAATTACTCATAACCATCCCAAAGACATATCGTTCTCTTTGGCTGCTTTCAGTGATGCTGGTATTTGGTTAGACTCTTTCTCTCCGATTGTTCTGAGTTATTTTTGTTAGTTACTTCCTCCAAACCATCAACATGTCTATTAGACCCCATTCCTACCAGGCTGCTCAAGGAAGCCCTACCATTAATTAATGTTTCGATCTTAAATATGATCAGTCTGTCTTTATTAGTTGGCTATGTACCACAGGCTTTTTTTTTACTTAAAAAGCCATCACTTGACCCAGCTATCTTAGCTAATTATAGGCCAATCTCCAACCTTCCTTTTCTCTCAAAAATTCTTGAAAGGGTAGTTGTAAAACAGCTAACTGATCATCTGCAGAGGAATGGTCTATTTGAAGAGTTTCGGTCAGGGTTTAGAATTCATCATAGTACAGAAACAGCATTAGTGAAGGTTACAAATGATCTTCTTATGGCCTCAGACAGTGAACTCATCTCTTTGCTTGTTCTGTTAGACCTCAGTGCTGCTTTTGATACTGCTGACCATAAAATTTTATTACAGAGATTAGAGCATGCCATAGGTATTAAAGGCACTGCGCTACGGTTGTTTGAATCATATTTATCTAATAGATTACAATTTGTTCATGTAAATGGGGAATCTTCTTAACAGACTAAGGTTAATTATGGAGTTTCACAAGGTTCTGTGCTAGGACCAATTTTATTCACTTTATACATGCTTCCCTTAGGCAGTATTATTAGACAGCATTGCTTAAATTTTCATTGTTATGCAGATGATACCCAGCTTTATCTATCCATGAAGCCAGAGGACACACACCAATTAGCTAAACTGCAGGATTGTCTTACAGACATAAAGACATGGATGACCTCCAATTTCCTGCTTTTAAACTCAGATAAACCCGAAGTTATTGTACTTGGCCCCACAAATCTTAGAAACATGGTATCTAACCAGATCCTTACTCTGGATGGCATTACCCTGACCTCCAGTAATACTGTGAGAAATCTTGGAGTCATTTTTGATCAGGATATGTCATTCAATGCGCATATTAAACAAATATGTAGGACTGCTTTTTTGCATTTGTGCAATATCTCTAAAATTAGAAAGGTCTTGTCTCAGAGTGATGCTGAAAAACTAATTCATGCATTTATTTCCTCTAGGCTGGACTACTGTAATTCATTATTATCAGGTTGTCCTAAAAGTTCCCTGAAAAGCCTTTAGTTAATTCAAAATGCTGCAGCTAGAGTACTGACAGGGACTAGAAGGGGAGAGCATATCTCACCCATATTGGCCTCTCTTCATTGGCTTCCTGTTAATTCTAGAACAGAATTTAAAATTCTTCTTCTTACTTATAAGGTTTTGAATAATCAGGTCCCATCTTATCTTAGGGACCTCATAGTACCATATCACCCCAATAGAGCGCTTCGCTCTCAGACTGCAGGCTTACTTGTAGTTCCTAGGGTTTGTAAGAGTAGAATGGGAGGTAGAGCCTTCAGCTTTCAGGCTCCTCTCCTGTGGAACCAGCTCCCAATTCAGATTAGGGAGACAGACACCCTCTCTACTTTTAAGATTAAGCTTAAAACTTTCCTTTTTGCTAAAGCTTATAGTTAGGGGCTGGATCAGGTGACCCTGAACCATCCCTTAATTATGCTGCTATAGACTTAGACTGCTGGGGGGGTTCCCATGATGCACTGAGTGTTTCCTTCTCTTTTTGCTCTGTATGCACCACTCTGCATTTAATCATTAGTGATTGATCTCTGCTCCCCTCCACAGCATGTCTTTTTCCTGGTTCTCTACCTCAGCCCCAACCAGTCCCAGCAGAATACTGCCCCTCCCTGAGCCTGGTTCTGCTGGAGGTTTCTTCCTGTTAAAAGGGAGTTTTTCCTTCCCACTGTCGCCAAGTGCTTGCTCACAGGGGGTCGTTTTGACCGTTGGGGTTTTTACGTAATTATTGTATGGCCTTGCCTTACAATATAAAGCGCCTTGGGGCAACTGTTTGTTGTGATTTGGCGCTATATAAATAAAATTGATTTGATTTTGATTTGATTCTTCTACACAAACAATCTTCAAATCTTGAAGGTTGCCCAAGGTCTGCATCCCAAGAATGTTTCCTGTGAATTTGAATACCCTGGTAGTAATAGGACTGGACTTATGTTGAGCACAGACGGATGGATGGATGCAAAGCGTTTGCAATACCCGATGGCCATACTTTGGCTTCGGGTAATAATAATAATAATAAATAACAATTAAAAACACAAGAACATGTGAAAAGCCACTCATGGACTTGTAGAATTAACCAGGAGCATTAAACTTAACTCCACTCCTGTCCTCAGAATAAGAAATAAATAAACAATGAATCTGGTTTGTGCTGGTTGTCCATGCCCAGACAGGATGTCTCCAGCCCATGCGTGCACGTGGGGTGTGCGCTGACCTGGGGCATTAAAATTTAAAGTGTAGGTGACATGATATGTAATGGTTTTTTTGAGTATTTAAGACTAAAATTAAACAACAGTTTGAAATTAATAAACATAAATATTCAGATTTTGCACTGCGCACCACTAAAAATCATGAACTTCCGGGCGAGTCCCGACATCGGAGATGAAGGAGGAAGAAGAAGTGGGAGAACCATTTACTTAATAGTCCCATTAATTTATGGATTAATTTATGGATTTTTACAGGCTACTGACAGCCCCGTTTCCACAGAGTGGTTCGGGATGGAGCTGGCTGTATAGGATGCGTACAGCTCGCTCACGCGTGTGCATGTCCGGTGGGTGTAGCCGGCTGCAGAGCGATGTGCCTGAAGGCTGCTAAAGTGTTGAGTCACTTCCAGAAGCGCTGTTCCTCTCCAATCATACAAAAAGGAAAAGTCTGTCTCCACACCTCACATGTTGTCTCACATGTTGCACACGTTCAGAGTCGCAGAGACTACGTGGTGCGGGGTACGAGGTGCCTGTATGACGATTTGGCGAGGGAGTTGATCATGGTCATTTTTTTGGTTTGTTCAAAAATCAAACGACACGTTTGCGCCACCACTGCGACTGAGGCGAGGGGACAGAAAACGGCTGCAAACCTTATGCCGAACTGCGTGAATTTCCTTGCGGATGCTGTTCACAAACTGTTGCAGCCCAGTGAGATACTAGCCTAACACATTAGAGTGCTTTCTATGCACCATGTAATCCCTACGCTTCAAATTAAAGTTTAACATTTCTAATGTGCTAAATCACTTTGAACTTGTTGCTTTTGCTTTGTTGCCTTTGCACGGAGTTTTGCACTAGTTTTTTCTTTGAATGTTTTGGAACTGGAATCAGATGACATAATATGATATTCTACATTTTTTATTACATGTTTTCATGTGTGCTCTTTGTTTTTTATTGTGCATTTTACCTTTGATGTGATAATATTGAGTTGAACAAATGAAATGCTTAATTGCTGAATCATATGACTAGGTAACTTCTCAGCTCACTTGTGCTCCTTCTTTTCCACATAGTCCAAGTCTGTTCCTGACCCTGTGGCCATTCTTCAAGCAGCACACTCTGCAGCTAAGGTCTGGCCTGCCTCTTGTTGTGACTGTAACCTCTTGGGCTCTTGCTTACATCTGGAGCATAGCAGTGCACAACATGGTGCAAGTGGCATTGCTACTTTCCAACTTGCACAGTTGTCATTTTAACCCACTTTGTTTAATGAGTGAATGTACTCGTACCCATCCCTGTGCCACAAGGGCATGTTGGTCTTTCATGAGGTGTGGTCAGGAGCCGTACCGGTGTGTTGTGTGCAGAGATTTTATGGTGCAATATTCAGATACACCTTACATAGGCAGGTGCACAACATGTGCACACTCTGCTTGTATGTACAGGATCGTTGAAAAACAAAACTGAATTGAAACCAAAAATTGGATGCTGGTCCCATAAATGATCTAATTCTGCGCTTTGACACTTTACGTGGATGGCCATTCCTTCGCCAGGCAACCTCTCACTTCTCTCACCTACTGAGTCTGCCACTTAAATTGCAATGTGCCAGCTTCCAGTGCACGCCACACCAGTATTTTAGGAGTATTTACTGTTTCCTTCAAAATGTGTATTTCCGTGATGTGATTGCTCTGGTGGGTGTATTTGTAGACTATGTTGAACAAATTCTTCTGGCAACGTGAACGGGCTCTGATGACATTCCCTGTCCATCTGCTCTTCTGTGAAGTCTCCTGTTTGAACACATAAACTGCATGGATTTCACATGGCTGGAACATACGGGTCCAGTGGGTGAAGTTGGAATATTCAGTTTCAGTAGACATAAATGCTGGGTTTAAAACACCACCAACAACAACAACAGAGTCAAATGGAGCCAATTCACACATGATGGTGTAAAGTTTTTCACTTCAGTGCCTGAAGGATATTTCTGGCTACAAATTTTCAAATCTGTTTTTAAGACACGAGGAGTCTCTTTTAGAAGTGATGTGTACGGACGGCATAGACCTTTTCCTACATGTAAACTGGTATTTATAAAAGATGACTATACAGTGACAATGTGCATATTTCAGACCATGTATATGTGTTTGTTAGAGCAAATCAAGCCTGATAATGTGAAGTTGAAAAATAAGGCAAGACGAATTTTAACAAAAAACAAAGCAGTGTGAAATTTTGGACATATTTCTCTGTGTATTACTCAGCATGGAGGTGAATTTCTGTTGAGGACGCCAGCAACTAGAAAAGGCCAAGGGAACACCCATGTTTCACCTAGCTGTGACAGATAGATGGCTTAAATGGACTGCATTTATATAGCGTTTTTCCATCTGCATCAGACGCTCAAAGCGCTTTACACATCAATGGCCCACATTCACTGCAATATCAGACTGCTGCCATGCAAGGCGCCCACTACACACCGGGAGCAACTTCTTTCAAGATATGGGGATGGGCCAGTTGTCTGTCAGGGTGGTTTTATGGTGTGGTGGATACAGCAGCGTAGGGGTGGGCGATATGGCCTAAAATTAATATCGCGGTATAAATTGAATCCCTTCATGGTAACGGTATATATCGCGATATACACCTAAGTGTAAAAATCGTAATGTGTTTCTGAATGGGTCCCTTAGCAAAGGTAAATTGATCAAAAGAAATAAATAAAAACAACAACAAAAAACAAAACAAAAACAGATATAATGTAATTTTGAAAACACATATTGTGCAGATCTCAAAACTACAGGCACAATTTGCCGGAAGGTACATCTAAGATACAAGCCTAGATTTGATGTTTTGGTGAAAGAATTAAATTACATTTATTTACTGTTGGTTCAAAGGCTGAAGTTTCATCTCTTGAACAGTAGATGGCACTCCTGCTCTGAATACAGAGCTTTCAGGACAGTCACTGGGACTTTTCTTTATTTACAAAACTCAACAAGAAACCACCAAAAAAATAAATAAATAAATAAATAAATAAAATAAACATACTTAATTTACTCATATTTGAAGTCAGTCTGGGTAAATCATCACATCCTGGCTGATTTTGTCTTTTTGATCCAGTTAAAAAAAAATCCTTGCATTATTAAATGTGACGCTTTCTCAAATGACGGTGGAGTCCAAATCTCTACTGTTGGCCAAAATGATACTATCCCACGGTTAAACTGGCTAAATCGCGCAGTGCTACAGAAACGCATGGCACCAGGGCATGCTCCCTGACCTGATCTGTTCTTATACATAAGCCTTGTGAGGAAATGGGTCCACTTGAGAACATTGGACAGAGAGAAATGTTCTACAAAAATAATTTGAGGGAGTGTCTACATCCATTCATGACTAAAGATGGGAGTGGACAGCAGTGCCATCCACATGTGTACAATTTCAGTTTTAAGGGGGAATCATGTGTACACACTGTTGTGGAATTTTCATGACAATGTCAGCAAGAAATGAGGCCAGTGAGCAAGGACCACCAGGAATCGAAATATGATGCAGAGAGAAAGATTTAATTGCAGTTTAAGTACATTAACAGATATATCTGGAGAGACTCTCAATGGACATGCAAGCAAACATAAAACACAGAGTCTTCTGCCCTTAGAAACTCAGAGAGTCATCTTAAGGACCCCTACCTTAGTTAAATAATGTGTTTGATGGGGATTCAATTCCTCACAATGCAATACGATGCGATTGTGGTGGGATACGATTAGGGATGGGTTTTGATAAGATCTTATCTCTTCTGGGGGCCTTGAGTCACCCCCGGACACCCTGCCAACACAGGTCCAATTTAACCAAAAAAGGACCCCCCTCCCCTCTTAAATTTCATATCCTGGCTACAGGCCTGAGATTTTAATTAGTATTGAATTAAGTAAAAGCTGTAGAAAAGCTGTCCCCTTTAAAATGCGTTTATCCTGAAGTACTTAAACAATGTGTAGGTTAAAGTCTTTCTATAATATCATGCTGCGTTAGAAAAGAGGAGCAATGGTTAGTGAGTGAAATATAATCTTGTTCAGCAGGAGAACAATTTGGTATTTTCTTAGCTGTCTCCACCTTGTTTTACCTTAAATCCTCAGACGTGATCACAAAAGGCTTTCTATAAAAAAGGTATAGATGGTGAACAGTTTATGATTTGGCTGTGAAAAATTTTTCAGTCAAAAGTTTTTTTGTTTTTTTTGCTTTAATCCATAGTACTCTGATTATAATTGAAGCTCCTGGTGATCGAATGGTGTACGTATGCCACAACCTCTTTCAGTAACTGGTGTCATTGCATTCAAACTGTCAATGATGCTCTGACTTGATTTCTAAATCATGTTTATCAAGCAATCACAATTTTATTTTCTTGCTGATATTTGTACTCTTGTGTTTTTGTGTTGCTGTAACAGGGGAAGACTGATGAGCAGATTACAGCACAGAGAGCCTGGTACACCACAGAAAAAGTATGGCTTGTCCACAAGGATGGATTTTCTTTGGGTTAGTAAAGATTTTCATGTTTTCACATTTTACACCTCTAACTCTGCTGATGGATCATCTTCTACCTGCATTAAATTGTAGGCAGGCTTTTGAAGCAGACAGAATCCTTTTAATTTACTTTGTATCAACAAAATTCCAACAATAAAAGCATAGTCAATATTAATAGCGCTCCAGTATGATTAAAAATGATGCATGTGCACTGTGTAATCAGACATGCGAGTGTCGGCTGAAGCTTTTGCAGTCAGGTTGAGATCATATGTTGTGATAAATCATCTTCCCACTTTGCTGTGACACAGCGACGCTACTGAAGACAGACGCCAGCAGTCTGCCAGAGGGGAAGGTGAAAATCCACCTGGAGAGTGATGGATCACTGTTAGACGTGGATGAAGATGATGTTGAAAAGGTATGTAGTTCTTTAATCATCTCCGAACCCGTCGGGTACAGAGGGCATTGGATGGGTGTGTGAGCTGTTCTGACTGTTAAAGCCCTGACTGAGCTACTGAAGGTCAAAACGGCCCGCTTGTTTTCCACCAGAAGGATTTCAACGGCCTTGATGAAGCATTCAGCTCCCCTCTTATCTGCCCTCACTTACAGCCTGGGGTTGTCAAGGCAACTCCGACACTCCGGCAGGCCGCACGGCACAGGCTGCAGTGCCTCAATACGGATGATGGACTGCTTCAAAGTTTAGAGTACATAAAAAATATCAAATGTATATGTGTTATTTTAATTCGGATGTGTGCCATTATTACGTTCAACTAGTAATAATTGGGGATTAATTGGTGTATTTTGTCAGAGGTAATTGGGTGTGAATATGAATTGCCCTTTTAGGGATCAATAAAGTTGTCTGAACTTGAACTTGAACTGTAAACTCCAGGCAAACCCTCCGATGTTTGACCGAGTGGAGGATATTGCCTCACTGCAGTACTTGAATGAGTCAAGTGTGATGCACTCCCTGCGGCAGCGGTATGGCAGTAACCTTGTGCACACCCATGCCGGGCCCAACATGGTGGTCATTAACCCTGTTAGTGCACCTTCAATGTACTCGGAGAAGGTAGGGAGCAATGTGTGCATGTGATGACATGTATCATGGAACAACACAGTACAAGGAAGGTCAATATCTCTGATTACGTGTTCCTCTTCTGTCTTTGCTGTCCAACCAGGTGATGCACATGTTTAAAGGCTGCAGGAGGGAGGACACCGCTCCACATATTTACAGTGTGGCCCAGTCGGCCTACAGGAACCTCCTCACCACGCGCCAGGATCAGTCTGTTGTCCTGCTGGGTAAGAGCGGCAGTGGCAAGACTACCAACTGTCAACACATCATCCACTACCTGGTCACTATCGCCGGCAGCACCAGCAAAACCTTCTCCAGTACGTTTGAGTGAATTTTAGGTCACATGCTACTGCTGCTCTTTTGTGGTTCCAACAAATCATTGTGTCTGCTTTTCTTGAGTGCAGCAGAGAAATGGCAAGCAGTCTACACAGTTTTGGAAGCATTTGGGAATGCTTCTACCTGTATGAACGGGAATGCGAGTCGTTTCTCTCATGTGGTCTCTTTGGACTTTGACCAGGCTGGCCTGGTGACCTCAGCTTCTATCCAGGTATGTGTATATTTACAGAACAACAGGGGGAGTTGTAGACTGTCCTCTGCTTCACTCAGTGAAATTTGGGGATAGGCACAGGCCTCCGGACCTAACCAGGACTTGAGTTTCACTTTCCTTATCTTGTTATTGGATCTGTTTTGCTTTCCTGTTAACAAAATACAATGAGGGGGGTAATTTAATTTTCTATTCATTTTCAGGGAAAAATGCAGTGGTTTTCAAACTGTGGGGCGTTCTTCGGGGGGGGGGACAATAGCTGTAAAAACTGTTAACACTGTTAACCAACAAAAAAAGAAGGGGGGAAAAAAGGAAAAAGAAAACATTGTTAGCTAACATGCCAGGAGTAAAATGGGTACATTTTTAGTAGAAAGTAGAGGACAATCTTCGTTTGCTCCTCTCCACAGTGCATCCCTGCTTCAGCCACTTCCTACTAAACATTAGACATCTTATTGACATGGAGATCATGCCTATATTGTGTTTGTAGGGCCCATACAACATCCATAAGATGTCTAATGTTTAGTGGGTTGTGGGCGTCAAAGGCCGAGACTCATTGTTCGCACTAAACAAGAGCTGAGACTACAACCCCAATTCCAGTGAAGTTGGGATGTTGTGTAAAATGTAAATACAAACAGAATACAATGATTTGCAAATCCTCTTCAACCTATATTCAATTGAATACACCACAAAGACAAGATATTTAATGTTCAAACTGATAGACTTTTTTGTTTTTGTGCAAATATTTGCTTATTTTGAAATGGATGCCTGGAACACGTTTCAAAAAAGCTGGGACAGGGACAACAAAAGTCTGGGAAAGTTGATGAATGCTCAAAGAACACCTGTTTAGAACATTCCACAGGTGAACAGGTTAATTGGAAACAGGTGAGTGTCATGATTGGGTATAAAAGGAGCATCCCCAAAAGGCTCAGCTGTTCACAAGAAAAGATGGGGCGAGGATCACCACTTTGTGAGCAAATGCATGAAAAAATAGTCCAACAGTTTAAGAACAATGTTTCTTAATGTTCAATCGCAAGGAATTTAGGGATTCCATCATCTACAGTCCATAATATAATCAGAAGATTCAGAGAATGTGGAGAACATTCTGCATGTAAGCGTCAAGGCCAAAAACCAACATTAAATGCCTGTGACCTTTGATCCCTCAGGCGGCACTGCATTAAAAACCGACATCATTGTGTAATGGATCTTACCGCATGGGCTCAGGAACACTTCAGAAAACTATTGTCATTGTTGCTACATCTACAAGTGCAATTTAAAACTCTTGGATGCAAAGTGAAAGCCATACATCAACAACATCCAGAAACGCCACCAACTTATCTGGGCCCGAGCTCATTTTGAAATGCACAGACGCAAAGTGGAAAAGTGTGCTGTGGTCTGATGAGTCCACGTTTCAAATTGTTTTTGGAAATCATGGACGTCGTGACCTCTGGACAAAAGAGGAAAAAGACGATCCAGATTGTTACCAGTGCAAAGTTCAAAAGTCAGCATCTGTGATGGTATGGGGGTGTGTTAGTGCCCATGTGATGGCATGGGCACTAACACACCCTGTGATGGCACCATCAGTGCAGAAAGGTACATCCAGGTTTTGGAGCAACACATGCTGCCATCCAAGCAACATCTTTTTCAGGAACATCCCTTCTTATTTCAGCAAGACAATGTCAAGCCACAGCATGGCTTCGTAGTAAAAAGAGTGCGGGTCCTAGACTGGCCTGCCTGCAGTCGAGATCTGTCGCCCATTGAAAATGTGTGGCGCATTATGAAGCACAAAATACAACAACGGAGGATCCGGACTGTTGAATAACTGAAGTCGTACATCAAGCAAGAATGGGAAAGAATTTCACCTACAAAACGTCAACAATTAGTGTCCTCAGTTCCCAAACACTTATTGAGTGTTGTTAGAAGGAAAGGTGATGTAACACAGTGGTAAACATACCACTGTCCCAGCTTTTTTGAAACGTGTTGCAGGTATCCATTTCAAAATGAGCAAATATTTGTGCAAAAACAATAAAGTTTATCAGTTTGAACATGAAATATCTTGTCTTTGTGGTGTATTCAATTGAATATAGATTGAAGAGGATTTGCAAATCATTGTATTCTGTTTTTATTTAGATTTTACACAACATCCCAACTTCATTGGAATTGGGGTTGTAGATTAGAAACTAAATATGTATAAAAGTTTAGTTAATATTATTTATGTAAAAATGTGTTAGTTATGTCAAAGACATTTAAAAACACAGAGATGTTTAAATGTTTTAAAAGCAATATTTAAAATATAACAAAAGGTAAAAATAGAAGAATAGAAAGTTCTTTAAAACATGTTTAAAATGTTTACAAAGGTTGTAAAATGCGTAAATGCATGGGCAGTTCCTTAAAAACATACAAATACTTTTAAAATGTGTTTAACGTGTAAAAGAATAAAAAGAAACACACGAAGATGTTGACATTGTGTGTCTGTGTATCGGTGGGGGGGGCAGCGGGGTCACTCTCCCACACTTTGAAACCCCTGACTTAAGCAGGGGCTACAGAGCACATGTTCCAAAAACAGCTGGAACACATGTTCCAAAAAAAACCAAAACATGTTCCAAAATCCAAAAACAGCTGTTTTTAATCTTCCATTTCTTATAAAAACATCTATCTTGCAAATAATTTGTCACCAAAATGAATAAGCAGCATTTCCTGAGGTACAGCATAATGTATTGGGAAGTGCACATGCATGGGTGGAATATATCGTATTTTCTGGAAAATAAGTGACACTGGGATATTCGTCACATCTATCCAAAAATGCTCCATAAAGGGGACAAAGCATAAATACAATTGGTGGATTAGTGTGGAAGAAAGCCCAAAACAGACAGCTAATTAGTCATTTTTCTGTGAAAACCTAGCAGTATCTACTATGTCAGTCACTACATTTTGGTTATGTGGTGCATTTGTCTGGACATGATCGTGCACACGGGTGACTTGGTGTTGACAACAGCAGCTGCTGGAGAAGGCCAAGTGGACGCCCACATTTCACTTGGATGCAGCAGATAGCTGCTTACTTTCAAGGTGTGGGGATGGACCGGTTGTCTCCCTGGGAGGTTGCCATCCAGGACACAAAGCCATTCTGTTGTGTGGTGGATTTGGCAATGTGCGGCACCAGGGCACAATCCTAGTCTTGAGCTGACCCTATTCCAGCATATATAACATCTCAATGTACCTAAAAAAACAAAATAAAAAAAACAAACAATAAAAGAGAAACAGATAACATCTGAGTCAGTCAGTCTTTGTCAGACATTTATAAAACATGCATTTCAGTGACTGTGGGTCAGTGGATAGAGGGTGATCAAAAATCTGAGCCATCGGCTCAACACCTGATTGCTTCTTTGTGCCATCTTGAAAAACTCTCAGAAGTGTTACGCCCATTTAACGTGATTTAATACAAAATAATAATGTTTAGTTCAAATTTTTGATGGTTTAATAGTTTGAGTTAGCTAAACTATTATGTTTTGAGTTTTTTTTTAGTTGAGTTGACTATTGTGGTAATATCCTGATCTGCTTTGTGTTTTAGACCATGCTGTTGGAGAAGATGAGGGTGGCAAGAAGACCAGAGGGCGAGTCCACATTTAATGTCTTTTACTACCTGATGGCTGGAGTCGACACTTCTCTAAGGTCAGGATTAACATGTGTGGCACAATACGCAGATGATGAAGTGTTTTACGGATTGTGTTCTCATTGTGACTGATATTTTAGAACGGAGCTGCACCTCAACCACTTTGCAGAAAACAGTGCATTTGGAATCATGCCACCAAACAAGGTGAATAATACATCATGTGAAATGATTTTGCTACTCTGTGACTGAAGCTGGATCATTGAAGATATGCAAAACTTGAAAGTTGCTACACTGGCTTGAGACTGTGTTGCTAAAATTTTGCAGTGACATGAATGTGCATCAATTAATTTTAAAACTTATTATATTTTATCTGATCTTATTTTTTTTTTTGTTAATTTATTGAAAAATGGAATTTAAAAATTTCAGGAGAGGTAGTTTTTTTTTTTATCTAAGTGCATGCTGTTATCGCATACAGGGATCTTAAGTGATCTTTCACTTTTAGTAATATTTCATTTATTTCATTTGTCTTATTCTTTTTCCATGGCGATGACTTAAAAAAACAAGAAAATTGCACTTTACAGAGTATAAAATAACACATTCCATGTAAAAAGAACAGGAGTAGGATGAAGAAAACATCTTATCTCCTACCCCATTCTTGTTTCAACACAAGTTTAGTCAGCCTCACCTTTGTGTTGTTATACATAACAATGAGCATTTTTTCCTTTTTCTTTTTTTAGCTCTATTCATTTGGATTTTCATACAATTTTAATATTTTCGGTTTATACAGGCATTTAAATAGAAAGACATTTGAACAACATTTTAAATGATTTTCCATAGAGTTCCATTGTTTCACGCCCGCCACTGAAACACACATTCGCTTTAGTGTAGTTCTAGCAAAAGGGGTTTTAAAATCATGCCTTCTTCGGCTTGTCTCTGTTGAGGAAAGTGTAGTGACACGGACCCACAACAGGGGGCGCAAATGAACGGTCAACAGATGAGCCAAAAGGTAACAATTTAATGTTGTGAATGTGCACAACGATGATACAGACAATCACAGAATCTGACAGCAGTCAATACACCAAGGTGACGTGTGGGCAGGCTCGAGGATAGAAGACGTCTGTCCTGATAAGAGCCGGAACCACACGATTTCCACCGCCACAGAACCCGGAGAATACTGGAGCCGCCAAGTCCCGAATTCCCAGGTGATCACCATCCCCGACTGTTGGATCTGGTACTGCTGGCGAGGAGCACAAACAGTGAGATGTGGGTGTGTGCACACACCCAGTAACAAAAACAGTCAGAAGGTGGAAAGTCACCTCCACCTCTAATCACACACACGTGCAGCTCCTGTCAACCACTTATCTGGTTGGGGGTGAAGTGAAGCCGTCGCTGATCACACCAAACGCCAATCCCACAGATAAGGAAACACTTACAGGAAAACGGCTGCAAAGAAGTTCAGACTGTTAGTCAATGTTTTCAGTTTAGCAGAGAATTACCTTCACAGGTAGATGATATCTCGGCAGCGAGGTGGAGATGACATCCGGCTTTTATGGAGTGATGAAATGATGGGTGACAGCTGTCATGAGTTGATGTGTGACAGCTGTCACTCCCGGTTGTGTCCGTGGCGGCAGCGCCCTCTCGTGCCTGAAGCCCACACTTCAGGCAGGGCGCCCTGTGGTGGTGGGCCAGCAGTACCTCCTCTTCTGGCGGCCCACACAAGTCTCACTATTTACAGTGAAAAGTGTTTGCAGACTACATGGTAAGAGAAAAAGCTTGGCTTTATGAAGAACTAATAATGAACTAATAATGTTAAATAAAATTATCAGGGCATTTATGATTTGTAAACAGCATATATTTTGTCTTACTCAAATTCAGTGACAATTTATTTTTAATAAACCATTTCTGAAGTAATATCATTTCAAGTTCAGCAGTCTTCTGAATTGTTTTTAAATTATTCCCAGACACAAAGAAATGAGTGTCATCAGCGAAGAGGACAAAACGTAATACCTTAGATACATCACAGAGGTCATTAATATATATTAAAGAGTTTTGGCCCCAATTTCGTACCTTGGGGGACCCCACAAGAAATTGTATATAATATAGATCTCTGGCCTGCATATTCTACATATTGTCTATTTTCTAAATAACTAGTAAGTAAGTCCCTTCGGCTGCTCCCTTGTTTGCACTCGGGGTCGCCACAGCAAAGGTGGATCTGCATGTTGAACTGGCATAGGTTTTACGCCAGATGCCCTTCCTGACGCAACTCCACATTACATGGAGAAATGTGGCAGGGGTGGGATTTGAACCCGGAACCTTCTGAACTGAAACCAAGTGCATTAACCACTTGGCCACCACCCCTGCTAGTAATCCAGTTTAATCCAATACCTCTAATTCCATGTGACTCTAATTCCTAATTCTAATTAATAATATTTAAAGGTGCACAATGAAGGTTTTATTTTTTAAATTTTGTTAATCATTTTTTTAAACCCTCATCAGTATGCCTCATGAAACCTAATAATCTGTAGACCTGGAGCCCCCAGAGCATCTTGTTGTTAATAGTCTTAATGTTTGAATTTATGCCATTCTTGCAGGTATCTGTAATATAACTAGGCAGCGTCACTTTGCAGCTGTTTAGGAAAAAGAATTTTGAGTATTTGGCTAATAAACCACATTTAACGCTTAGCCTAGGCTCGTGTGGCATACATCACACTGACAAAGTGAGGAACCTTGGGGTAATTTTTGATCCTACGTTGTCCTTTGACCTCCACATTAGAGATATTACGAGGACAGCTTTCTTCCACCTGTGAAATATAGGGAAGATTCATCCCATCCTGTCTATGGCTGATGCTGAGACCCTGATTTATGCGTTTGTCTCTTCTAGATTGGACTTCTGCAGTATTCTTTCTGGTTTACCAGTCCAGCATTAGGGGTCTCCAGTTGGTTCAAAAGGCTGCTGCCAGAGTTTTGGCAGGAAGCAGAAAGTTTGACCACATTACACCCATTTTGGCGTCTCTTCAGTGGCTTCCTGTCCCAGTGAGATCAGATTTTAAGGTTCTGCTACTAGCCTATAAAATTGTTCACAGACGTACGTAGCTGACCTAATTAAACCCTAAAGTAGTGTTCAGAATAATAGTAGTGCTATGTGACTAAAAATATTAATCCAGGTTTTGAGTATATTTCTTATTGTTACATGGGAAACAAGGTACCAGTAGATTCAGTAGATTCTCACAAATCCAACCATTCATTCATGACCAAGCATTCATGATATGCACACTCTTAAGGCTATGAAATTGGGCTATTAGTAAAAAAAAGTAGAAAAGGGGGTGTTCACAATAATAATAGTGTGGCATTCAGTCAGTGAGTTCGTCAGTTTTGTGGAACAAACAGGTGTCCCCTATTTAAGCACAACTGTGAGAGCTCCTCTCCCCCACCGCGTCTTGATTAAATTATACCGTCAGCCACAAAGAAATAAAATAAAATAATGTTAAAATTAGTCCACCTGAGAGTTTTGTTTTGTGTCCAGCAGACGATAACACTCACTATAACGTCCAAAGTGAACCTGAACTACACTACTCACAATGCTCCCTGTGTCAACCAGCCAATCACGTTTTGCGCTTAATAATTATGTCATCAGCAAGCGACAGGCAGCCAGTCTGCCACAAACACACAACAGACAAACTAAAATGTTTGATTTTAGGGTTTTTGACCGTTAAACTTTGCTCACTTTACCAGCAAAAAAAATGTTATTGGGCTGAAAGTTATCGGAACTAAATTTATCAGAAAATAATTGGTCCCATGATGGTTTTAAAACTTATTTGAAAAGCGAATCTGCTAGCAAAAACATTAGGGAATTTCAAATTTCATTGCAAGTACGACACTGATTGTCTGCAGTTGTCATGCTAACAGTGCGAATGGCCACACGTTTTCTAAGTGGATGCGAGCGGTGTTAGATGTTCATGCATGTCACCTGGAATTCGGCCGACACCTGCCGTGAGAGAGTGCGATGGGTTCGCACAGCGCACACTCGTCTTTCAGTCATTAGTGTGTGCAGATAGTTGTAGCAACAGGTGTATGAGGCGTTAGAGGCAGGTATGATTCTACACGTTTTGCATACAGTTCCTGCTTTGTGCGCACTTCGACCAAACTTCGCACCATGTGTGAAGGGGTCCTAAGGTTTGTATTTGTATTTACACTCACTACACTATAAACCCGAATGTTCACATTAATTTAAAAAAGATTAAGTAGTGTAAACTTAAAGTTTTAAGAGAATGTTGTACTTACTTAAATATTTCAAGTTTGTTTGACATGGTCTTGCTTTTTGAGTAAATTAAACTCAGAATTTTTGATTGACTTGAACAAAATTTCAAAGCATAACTTAAGCACAACTTAAAAGAATTAAGTAATTATGTATGAAAATATTTGCGTTGATTTAATGAACCCTTTAGCAGGGGTGGTGACCAAGTGGTTTGTGTGCTTTGTTGTGGTACAGAAGGTTTCTGGTTCAAGGTTTCTGCCACAGTTCTCCAGTGTGGAGTTGCGTCAGGAAGGGCATCCAGCATAACCTGTGCCAGCTCAACATGCAGATCCACCTCAGACCTGCTATGGCGACCCTGAATTAAAAAACAAGGGAGTAGCCGAAAGGACTTACTTATACTTAATGAACACTTTATTTAATTGGAATCATGAGGTACAAGTTGCACAACTGAAACTTTTAAGTTCTTGCAACAGCTGACTTTTACGTTCATGAATTCAAAAATTTTGTGGCAGTTGATTGCCTCAGTATTTTTGAGTTCTGCTCACTTGTTCGGGTTTACAGTGTACCGGTTTCAAATGCTGCACTGATAGATGTAGAGTACAAGCTTTAATATGTGTGTGTGTTTTGTCAGGATATTCTTGGATTAAAAATGTAGTTTTTGCTTTGGAGAGTTCTTCAGCAAGCAACAAAAACAAATGCAGTTTAATTGTCTTTGTGTTCCAGAGTGAGGACAGACAGCGGGCGTCCCAGCAGTTTTCCAAGCTGCAAGCAGCCATGAAGGTGCTGGGGATCAGCGCTGATGAGCAGAGGGCTTTCTGGCTCGTTCTTGGCGCCATCTATCATCTTGGAGCAGCAGGAGCCACCAAAGGTAAGAGGAACACGTCGACTTATTCATGTGCAGAGTTAAAACAATGTATGAAACAACAAAACAAATTATTATCCTGGACTTTTGAAGTGTTGACAATAGTATTACACTTGAATAAGAGCTCATCAGGCTAAAAATAACATTTATTAGTCATGTTGCAGGTAAGACAGGTATGATGTAAGTCAGCTGTAATTCAGATGATTGATTTTAAAGACTTTCATATGCACTATAAACTCTTATAAATTAAACTGGTACAGAACAGTTCATGAATCCTGACGGCCGGAAAAAAACTACACCTAAGGTATTAGAAAAAAAAAAAAAAAACAAGAAGAAATGACACATGCTTGAAAAAGTTTCTTGCTTCAGATAATTTGAATTTTAACAAAAGGTCAAATTCATGAAATAAAAACAGGAGTAGCACGTGTCTAGTTGATTTACTGTGAAATACACACTACAAATTGTATTTTCAGTGTAGCAGCGACTGTGGCTCTGCGTTGTATTTTTCAAATGTGAGATTGTTCTTCACTTACTGCCTATGTAACAATTGCCAGTCGTACAGAATTACTCGCAAGATTGTTTTCAGTGATCTCTTCCAGCTGGCCGCCGGTCTCTTTGACAGCAAAACGACTCTACCCAGCAACAACTTTAAAATTTAGAGCAACAAATGACAGACAGTAGAGCATCTGTTCCTGGGAACACAGATACTTAAACAACTTTACTGCCTCAAATTACCAAGAGACTTATGCCTTTTGTTATGGGACTGCTGTCCACAGTGAACACGTGCACATTTGTCTCAAAGACTCAGTGCAAGATTGGGATAGATGTATTGACGACGACAGTCACTTAAGAATCCACGTGTGAGAAAAAGTGATTCCAGTTCTGATTAGATTTTGGCTCTCGAATTGAATCACATTTTGAAAATGAGTGTTACAGTTAGGGGTCCAGATGGGACTGGTTCGGTACTTGGCGATGGAATTAAATGCAAGGGAGTAAGAAACATGACGGAATATGAACGAAAGGAGAGTTAACACTAAATGAAATAAAGGTGGCCTGCTGAGGTGAGAGTCAGCCCAGGAACTATGGAGAATAAAGACACACAGGGTGAGTGAATGCACTCGCAACGCTGGAGCCTCAAAACAGTCACAGTTCATAAAAGGGTTAACACATGTTTTTTCAGAGTTCATGAAATAAAGTTATCTTCTTAAGAAAGACAGTTAATTGTTCAGCAATTATTCATAGTCCATAAATTGTATCCAAAGGTCAGAGATCAAGTGCTGCGGGTTGAAGCGCAACACCAATTAAGCAGGACTTGATACAGCTGGGCTGGATTATTCAATTGTTTGATATGAGATTTCATGCTGTCCTTAAACACAGTTCTTGGAAAAATTATTTATCCTAGCACAGTCACAAATAGGAACAAGTGAGAATGGGATCCAACTGAGACAAAGGAGAACTTAACTGGCGTTTAGTCGAGACGCGCTCCACGCCGGGAGCCGAGGAATTCCCAAAGTGACATTGCTGTGCAGGTAGTTACTGCCAGGGTCCAGGTCTGCTTGGGAGCCATAGTGGAACCATCTGAAACATCAGGAAAAGACAGTTCGCTCTATTGTTGAAATTAGAGGGGGAGGCCAGCGTTACCTGATCTTAAGCTGCGGAAAGCTTTGGTGTCTTGAGCGCACAGCTGGAAGACGCGGTCAAGGTCACAAGGTGGGAATCAGGTTTGGTCCTCCTGGTATCTGTCTGGATCACAGACGAGGCTTCGGAAGCTGGCGCGGCAAAACACGGAAAACAAGGCAATAGACAGCAAAGGACATGCAACATGCAAGTATCTGGCTTGGCTCTTGGAAGAATCCGGCAGTTAAAGAATAGAAAGTCCGGGTTTAAATAATCTGTCAGAAATCAGTCACTCATCCGATCCAGGTGTGAAACAAATCTGATGGCACCATCTGGTGGAGAAACTAACACATGACACTGGTAAAAAGAGTTAAAACCAGTATCTGGGGGAAATCCTGACAATGAGCTTTTCAAAGGGACAAAAAAAGATTCAGAAATCTGATTCAGTCACTTTATCTAATCTTGATTCTGATGTTGATCAAACCATCATTACGTTTTCTGCAAAACCTTTTATTAGATTAGGATTTATATTAAACACCCCCTCCACCCCCCCAAAAAAAACCCTGATCCCAGGAGAAGGGTGGAGTCATGATGTAATAAATCTTTAAAATAGGTGAAAATAATGCATTTCAAAACATTTCTATGATGTAGTATATAGATTTATTTGTATCAAATAGTAAATGGACTGTATTTTTGTAGTGCTATTCCATCGGCTCAAAGCGCTTAGCATTTCATTCATGCACGCTTGCACACACACGCACACGCACACACACACACACACACACACACACACACACACACACACACACACACACACACACACACACACACACACACACACACACACACACACACACACACACACAGGGTGATGTCATGGAAGGCGCTCAACTGCACATTGGATAAAGGACTTCACCCAAGGGACATTAGTGATGTTCTCAACCCTGCAGCTGTAATTTCTGGACCATTACCTTCCCGATTATGTGAGGGATGAGAATTGATAAGCATTTACTGATCATGATGGTGGCATTATCTGATTTTTTTAAATAGATTCCTTGATTGATTCCTGATCAGTTTCAGGGTGGAATAATGAAGTGCAGATTTTCCTTGTTACTAAGTGCAGATTTTGATCTAATGGCCTGTGAGTTTTTCAAGGTGCAGCTGTCAGAAAACCATGTCATCATAAATAAGAGAAATGAACGAGGCATGCGACTGTGAATGACTGAAACATTTGGAACCAGTTCTGATCAGGAACCAGTTCTTGATTCCTTCCGGTTGATTTGTTCAGTCATTGCAGTGATAGCATACATAAAGTACATGTCTGGCTTTAAAGCCTTTCAGTACAGAAATGTCAAAAGTGATTTTCATCCCTGTAAAATAATCCTTCAGATGGCTGTTAATCTCAAACAAAAACTAAAAAGCACTCAGAGAGCACATACTGTAACCAAGGCCACCTATCCCCCACCACCTAAAGCCACACTTTTACTTGCATTTAGCCCTGAGCCTTTTTTTCATAAAGATTTATTTATATGCTCATAAAATTTCATCAAGATCTATTCATAAATTTTTGAGTCAAATGTTGCTATATCTCAAATATTCCTTTGGATCACAGATCCAGAATATGTTCCGGACTGCCTCTCAAATAACATAAATTTTTTAGGACATTATTCATCAGCTCTCAACAATGATCAGAGTTCATTGTGTCAGGAACTGTGAGGACATGGCACGACAGGCAGGTGGACACAAATGCAGACTCATTGCTCAGAGGTGGGATTTAGAAAAAGGTTTAATCAAAAACAGGCTCTGGTCAATACACAGGGTGACAAGCAGGCAGGCGGTGGTACAGACAGTCGTGAGGCAGCGGCATGGTCAGTAACAAGCAGAGTTCCAGCATGGACAACAGGTGAATCAGAGGAGGCAAAAACTGAGTCAAAAAACAAGCGAAGTTCAGGCACAGAGAAGCAGGTTAACTGGCTCAGGCAAAAGGCAAGATCAAGACAGGCGAAGGTCATACACGGCAAAAAAACAGACTATGGCAGAAAACACACGAGCGGCTTGGAACGAGGCAAAACGCACAACGAACTAGCAGTGAGTGGTGGAAGACAAGGGGTTTAAAAGCAGAGGATAATCAGGGCATGATGAGATGCAGGTGCAGGAAAAAGGTGTGGCTGAGTGAGACAAGAGTGGAGTGACAGGTGGGCGTGTCAGATCAAAGCAGCGAAAAGAGGAATGTGACAGTGACAGAACAAATGTTAAACAATTAGGAAATAATGATACCTAAAATCCAAAAGTGAGAAACAGAATAAACAAATGAAAAGGCAGAAACAGAACAACAGAAAATTAAAGGCTGGATCAAAACTAGAGAAGAACTCAACATGTGGCAGGAGTGTACAGAAAAACCTGAGGGACTAATGTGCTCAAAACAGAGTGACTGAATAACCAGAAAATAAGAGACGAAGACTAAACTAGAACAGAATTCAGTAAGTGGCTGACGTGTGACATAATTCTCAAAACCTAACTTGATAACACAGAATGACTAAATAAGAAACAGAGACTAAACTAGAACCAAACTTAACATGGGTGAAGTGTAACAAATCATAAAACCAAGACTAAAGTGTAAGAAACAGAAAATAAACACTCAGGGCCGGACAGAAGGACCAAGACAGGGAAACGGACGAAGACTGGGGGACAAAAGCAGATTGTGAGCAGGTCCAGGGCTAAAACATGACACATTGTTTATAAAAATTTTGAATTAAATCTAACTGAATGCTTCAAATCAGATCCTGGATCCTCTGCTTTCAGTGCTTACCAGTCGAGTGACTATAAGAGAACTTGTGGAGAGCTGGACATATCCAAACTTGTCCTCTAGCACTCTGAAACGGAGGTGTTCCTTTGTCTCGCTTCATCAGCGAATCGGTCGTGACGCGCGAAGCCTCCGCGCGGGTTTCCATGACAAAATCTCTTGTTAAAAGTGAAATCTGCCGGAAAATGGCTGATGTCCAGCTCTTGTGATAACCAGAGAAAGAGCACACAACAGTCTCGTATCCACAGAGCCATCAGCTTAGAAATGATCCAGTGGTTTGTGCCGCGACGTCGTCGCTTGGAGCGCGGCGCACCGTCCGTCCTTAAAGGGGTCCTTAAAGCTGTAGTTAAAGTCCTTATTCTCTGTGAAGCCAAGTAAAATTTTCATCGAAAGCCAGATAAATTTTTCGAATGGTTTCTAGGTGCCAGTCTCTAACAGCTTCTGAAAAAATTCTGATGGAAAAAAAGTCCTTTTCATTCCGTCATTTCCAGACAATGAAAATCCGACGAGGGGGCGGGACCACTCCTTCCACAAGGCGTGCTCACAGGCGAATGACGTCACCGACAGGCGTGGAAAAACTCACGCATGCGCACGAGGGTTCAAGCATGTCTGACGTAAAAACATATGACTGAAATCCATATAGTTTTAAAAAAAATAAAAAGGACTGTTACTTTATGGACACACCACGTAGATTACTAGTTACTTTTTAGTTACTTTCCCCAGCTGCCGACAACAACCCACTGCTACCTCAACATGACAATGATACCTGTTTTGCCAAAACTCACTTTCTAGTCACACTTTCTTGACTTCAATGAAAATAAATACTTGTTTTATAAAAAGTAAAATAATCTTTCTTGACCTCATATTTAACTGTTGACAGCACTGTAACAGTAAAACTTGCAATTTCTAACCTACATTGTTTATAAATGTAACTATTAAATTCTAACATTTTTCTAACATTTAAATTCTCTATAAACATTTTACTTGTCAAAATTATTATTATTTTAAGTAGTATTAGTAGTTGTAGTTAAAAAAACAGCTTCAAAACTGGACCTTTAATCTAGGGGTGTTGTGAGGGGGGCACATCCTTGCCCTACGCCCCCATTCCATCTGGATTCGCCCCTGCTTTGGCGTTTGAGCACAAAGAATGGATAACATTTATTTATGCAGAAAACATGACCAGATTTACCGGTAAGAAAGTTTTATTGTGTTTTCACATCATGTGGTCCTCAGAAAGAGAGTTTAGGTGCATTTGAGTGGAAAATAGTGTTAGTTGTTGACACGTCGCAGAGGATCAGCTGTTTTTAACGAGACGATACGGAGCGGCTCAGCTCAGAATTCTAAATAAAGGAGAAAAATAAAGCATAAAAATGACTTTGTTAAGCTCAGTGCAGGTGTGCTGTTTTCACCGCGCTTTAAGAGATGAGGACGAGTCGTAGCTGATGAAAAGCTCACAGCTCGCTTAAAGTTCAGTCGAGCCCCGACCCCCTGCCCACGGACCACGTTTAATGCTGCTGTCGACCCACAATGCAAAAATAATAGTAACGCACAGTGACTTGGAGAAGTAACTTTAATCTGATTACTGATTTGGAAAGATTAACGCGTTAGATTACTCGTTACAAAAAAAGTGGTTAGATTAGAGGTAACGCGTTACCGGCATCACTGCTCACCACAGATGCAAAAGAATCATAAACATTCTTTATATTGTTGACTTTGGAACACTAGCTTTTATATGATTTGAAACGTGTCCTAAATATCCACAATCTGTGCTTGTTTGAGATATGAATTTATGTTTTTTTGTTGTCGGTCAGAGGAGAGGCATGAGTGTTTTTGAAACAGTTGAATTTGAAAAATGAAGTTGATGTTTACATTATTTCTTCATGTAGAAAACAGTTAAAGTGCGAAGCTAACTATGAGCCTACACTCTACTACATAACGCACACGCACAGTCCATTTACATACTTAATACTATCTGGGGAGGTGATGGTCTCGTGGTTAAGGTGTTGGGCTTGAGTCCAGAAGACTCCGCCTGACTGGAAAATCACTAAGGGCCCTTGGGCAAGGTCTTTAATCCCCTCTTGCTCCCGGTGTGTAGTGTGCACCTTGTATGGCAGCACCCTGACATCGGGGTGAATGTGAGGCATGTGAGGCATAATTGTAAAGCGCTTTGAGCGTCTGATGCTATATAAATGCAGTCCATTTACCATTTACCATCTGTGCGTTTCCATATGTCTGTTACGTTGGCTCGGATGTCAAGCAATATATCCTCCAGAGGGTGGGTGAATGTTTCTGGCAACATGGTTAAAGAAGCTGACATAGTGTTGCAGATGTTGGCAGCAGATTAGACAGAGATATGGACATTAAATACTTCAAAATATCTATCTGTCTTCAAAATATTCCTCCATTCAAAGTTTTGCCATTACCCATAATTCAATGTGGCATTCTCTTGTGAAATTGTTAAAGAGTTACGATTTGGCACAACACTGTGTTGTTTGTTCTTTCCAGATGGGTTTGAGCAAAAAAACAAACAAACAAACAAAAAACACTGAACACAAGTTATTGACAGTTGGCTTGTCTTGCTACCAGTCCTCTAACATGTAGCGATCTTACGACATAGGTCATATTCCCAAAAAGATCTCATATCAGCAGAGAGAAAAACAAATTTTGCACCTAATTGTTAACTGTCTTCATCGTGCCCTTTTGCCTAGGATTGTATCTTGCTTGAACTTTGGCCACACTGTCCCCATATTTTCCAGTTGGTACTGCAGTATTTTGTCCATATCTACAAGCTTTCACAAAACAGACACAAATATGTGCGATATTAACCCAGAGTGCAGTCAGAAGGGTGCACATTTAACATATTCATATCCACATTTAACATTTAGAATAAATGAGCCTTTAATCCCATTTAGAGAACTGGTATTCTGAATTTATAGTCCTGAAACGTTTGCATCTGGATCAGTCTGATCCAGTCCAGTGTTGCTTTGAAAAACTGGCACAAGGATCGGCTGATCCTGGATAGGAAAAGATGGGATTTCCAAATCTAGATTTAACTTTTTGAACAGCTGGGTCCTGTATGTGTCACAGACATACAGTAGTGTTCAGAATAATAGTAGTGCTATGTGACTAAAAAGATTAATCCAGGTTTTGAGTATATTTCTTATTGTTACATGGGAAACAAGGTACCAGTAGATTCAGTAGATTCTCACAAATCCAACAAGACCAAGCATTCATGATATGCACACTCTTAAGGCTATGAAATTGGGCTATTATTAAAAAAAGTAGAAAAGGGGGTGTTCACAATAATAGTAGCATCTGCTGTTGACGCTACAAACTCAAAACTGTTATGATCAAACTGCTTTTTTAGCAATCCTGTGAATCACTAAACTAGTATTTAGTTGTATAACCACAGTTTTTCATGATTTCTTCACATCTGCGAGGCATTAATTTTGTTGGTTTGGAACCAAGATTTTGCTCGTTTACTAGTGTGCTTGGGGTCATTGTATTGTTGAAACACCCATTTCAAGGGCATGTCCTCTTCAGCATAAGGCACCATGACCTCTTCAAGTATTTTGAAATATCCAAACTGATCCATGATAACTGGTATGTGATATATAGGCCCAACACCATAGTAGGAGAAACATGCCCATATCATGATGCTTGCACCACCATGCTTCACTGTCTTCACTGTGAACTGTGGCTTGAATTCAGAGTTTGGGGGTCGTCTCACAAACCATCTGCGGCCCTTGGACCCAAAAAGAACAATTTTACTCTCGTCTACAAAATATTCCTCCATTTCTCTTTAGGCCAGTTGATGTGTTCTTTGGCAAATTGTAACCTCTTCTGCACATGTCTTTTATTTAACAGACGGACTTTGCGGGGGATTCTTGCAAATAAATTAGCTTCACACAGGCCTCTTCTAACTGTCACAGCACTTACAGGTAACTCCAGACTGTCTTTGATCATCCTGGAGCTGATCAGTGGGTGAGCTTTTGCCATTCTGGTTATTCTTCTATCCATTTTGATGGTTGCTTTCTGTTTTCTTCCACGCGTCTGTTTTTTTTTTTTTTTTTTGTCCATTTTAAAGCATTGGAGATCATTGTAGATGAACAGCCTATATTTTTTTGCACCTGTGTATAAGTTTTCCCCTCTCCAATCAACTTTTTAAACAAACTACACTGTTCTTCTGAACAGTGTCTTGAACCTCCCATTTTCCTCAGGCTTTCAAAGAGAAAAGCATGTTCAACAGGTGCTGGCTTCATCCTTAAATAGGGGACACCTGATTCACACCTGTTTGTTCCACAAAATTGACAAACTCACTGACTGAATGCCACACTACTATTATTGTGAACACCCCCTTTTCTACTTTTTTTTTTTAATAATAGCCCAATTTCATAGCCTTAAGAGTGTGCATATCATGAATGCTTGGTCTTGTTGGATTTGTGAGAATCTACTGAATCTACTGGTACCTTGTTTCCCATGTAACAATAAGAAATATACTCAAAACCTCGATTAATCTTTTTAGTCACATAGCACTACTATTATTCTGAACACTACTGTAACTTTCAATGTTATGATGGAAACCACAAGAGGGCAGCAGTGATCTCTGCCCCAACTGCTCATGAAGCAACCTGCACAAGCTGCACTCAAATTGAATAAATCACACTGAAATCTATTAAGAAATACAAGTATTACCTCACTTAATATTAGTGAATATGTATGTATGACTTTAATAGATATACCCTCAGTGATTTTATATCATCTTATTCGAGTGGTGATCTGACATGTTCAAGGACAACAAATGAAAAATAGCCCTTTAACTCTTTGCAGACTTGCAGCAGTCTTTATGTTGTGCATGATCCCTGTTCAGTAAACCAAACACACAGAAGAAAGACTACATTTCTGTTGCGCTTTTCCATCAAAGCACTTTACAGTGATGCCTTACATTTACTTCCCCAGCCAAGGCTGGTATAAAACATCAGTAATACTGGTTAACCCAATTTCTTCTTTCTGATGTGTTTAACATATTGCTATTTAAGCAAACATAGCCATGAAGATCCATCAAAGCAAATATTTAAATGTATTTTCTCGCCTTGTCTCTACAGCTGAACCGCTGCTTATAATGAAAAATATGCAAGGGCTTCACCAGGCTGATGAAACAGATAGAGCCCACCGCTCGCTGTGTGAAATCCCCAAGTTTCTCTCTTTCATGTCTTAGAAGATGCCACTCCATGGTGGATTAAAACTTCAGTTTGCACTCATATCTGCATGCTTTTTAAATATCATGTTACCGCTAGATTAAAAAGAAACATCCACTTCCCAGCACAACTCATTATGTAAATATAAATGAATTGTCTTCTCTAATTAGAACTTTCACTTTCAGTATGTTACTATGTGGAGGGGCAGTTGTTTTGTTTTGCTGATTTGAAGCAGTAAAATATTTAGCTGTCTGTTTCACAAAACTTATCAGGAAGGTTCAGCTGAAGCTGGAATAGGAAGCGTTGCATTTTGAGGTGCAGTCAGATCTGGAAATGTACGCTAAAGCCATACATCACTGCATCCACCCTGCTATGGACTCGCTCTGGATCCTGATTAGCAACCATCCAGGCAGACAATTGGTCCAACCCCACCACCTAAAGCTCACCATCCCTGTGTCACAGCCAGGTGACACACGGGGATTGCCTCAGTTTTTTTTTTTTAGCTGTTGGGATCCTCAGCAATTCGGAATCTGCACGCTTGATCAAGCACAGAGAACGATGCCACATGGTAGCCATGGCATCGTTCTCACAATCTATCCTCACAATGTAAGAACACCTAACTATTTTTTACTCTCTGTTGTCCAGGAGACTGAGAGTAATGAAATTTCAATTCTCAATATGTCTGTGTATGCACTGCAAAGTTGACAAATAAAGTTTGACTTGACTCATCTGACCGCTTTTGTCAATAACAAGTAATCTAACGCATTAATCTTTCCAAATCAGCAATCAGGTTAAAGTTATTTCTCCAACTCACTGTGTGTTACTATTATTTTTGTATTGTGGGTCGATCGCAGCATTAGAACTGACCCGTGAGCTCGGGGAGGTTGGAGTTCAGTTGAACTGATCACTTTGCCCACTTTCAACGAGCTGCGAGCTTTTCCTCCGCTGTGCAGCAGCTCCGACTTGAAAAACAGTTGTCTCTCAAAGCG
Organism: Thalassophryne amazonica; assembly: GCF_902500255.1. NCBI lineage: Eukaryota > Metazoa > Chordata > Actinopteri > Batrachoidiformes > Batrachoididae > Thalassophryne > Thalassophryne amazonica. Next base: position 92,534,896 of record NC_047111.1, read on the forward strand.
CGGTGTCACTCAGAGCTATGGTTTTATGTACAAAGATATTTTTTTGCTTTTTTGTTTTCCTTAAAACTCTGTGCCGCTGTGTGTCTCTTTGCTAAAAACATCTGATCTGTGACGCGTTATAAATACTAACACTTCTTTTTTTGACCCAAATGCCTTTGAAATCCCTTTCTGAGGACGACAGGACATAAAAAAAAAGCTTATAAAACTTTCTGTGATAAAGCTTTCTGCATAAATCAACGTTATCCATTCTTCTGCTCAAATAGCAAGCCAGGGGCGAATCCACACAGGAAGGGGGCATGGGGGGCGGCTCCCTACAACAGCCCTAGATTAAAAGTCTACATTTGAAGACAATTGTTTCATACTATTACTACTACTCATGCTACTTATAATAATAATAATAATAATAATAATAATAATAATAATAATAATATTATTATTATACACCGCACATATAATATATGTGCGGAAAAATATTAAATTTAAGGTAATAGAAAGTATGACGTTAACAATAAAAGATGTGTTAGAATGTATATCAATAGAAATTTATAATGGAAACAAGAAAAACATTATTATAAGTTGTTTATATAGGGCGCCAGGCTCAAATATGGCTACATTTACAAACTGGGTGGACAGAATGTTTTCATCAATAAATAACAAAAAAATATTTATATGTGGAGATTATAACATTGATTTAATAAACCCCAGTAGGCACACATCAACTGACGAATTTATAAACACAATGTACAGCATGAGTTTATACCCAGTTATCACCAGGCCAAGCAGAATTACATTGAATAGTGCAACTCTAATAGATAACATCTTCACAAACAATATAGAAACTAAAAATATAAGTGGTTTATTGATTTGTGACATAACTGACCATCTTCCTGTGTTCACTGTGTATGACTCCAATTGTAATTTTCAGGTAACACCCCAATACTCTGCATTTAAACAAGTAAGAACCCAAAAAGCAATAGATCACCTCAATAATGACTTAACAAAACAGGACTGGCGCACTGTGTATCGGGAGAATGATGTGGATTGTGCCTTCAATAAATTTCTAGACATTTTCAATTCATTATATGAGATAAACTGTCCAATACGCCAAGTCAACAAAAACAGTACTGTCGCCAAAAGTCCATGGTTAACAAAAGGTCTACAAAATGCTTGTAAAAAGAAGAATACATTATACAGACAATTTGTTAGACTAAGGACAAAAGAATCTGAACATAGATATAAATTATATAAAAACAAACTAACTAATATAATCAGAGCCAGCAAGAAATTATATTATACCAATCTATTAAATAATAATAAAAATGACACCAAGAGAATCTTGGAAATTCTTAACACTATAATCAGAAATAAGGTAAGAGGTAATTCTTATCCAAATTATTTTATTGATAAGAACAACAACATCTATAATATGTATAACATAGTTAATGGTTTTAATAACTTCTTTGTTAATATTGGACAGCAAAAATTCCCAATGGTTGTAACAAGGAGCAGGAATCACTCATAAAAATCAATCCAAACACAATGTTTCTCTCCAGTGTTAGTGAAGCCGAAATAATAGATATTGTTAATAAATGTAAAAATAAAGAAATCAACTGACTGTTATGACATAGATATGAAGCTAGTAAAAACAATAATCAAAAGCATATCAAAACCCCTGACTCATATATGTAACTTGTCATTTCAAACTGTGACATTCCCGAACAAAATGAAGATGGCAAAAGTTATTCCACTATACAAAAATGGAAATAAACATATCTTCACAAACTACAGACCGGTCTCTCTACTTCCACAATTTTCCAAAATTTTAGAAAAGCTTTTGGTATCAGGGGAGTGGCTTGGAACTGGATTCAAAGCTATTTAACGGAGAGACATCAATTTGTGCAGCTGGGTGCATTTAAATCTGGGTGTTTGGGCATCCCTTGTGGGGTCCCACAGGGATCCATACTGGGTCCACATTTTTTTTAATCTTTATATAAATTACATATTTAATGTGTCACAATTATTAAAATTATTATTATTTGCAGATGATACCAATATATTCTATTCCAGTGATAATTATAGCAAACTTATTAATGTGGTAAATAGTGAATTAATTAAGCTGAAAACTTGGTTGAATATTAAGAAATTATCCCTAAATATAAATAAGACTAAAGTCATGTTTTTTTGGAAATCATAATGTCAATTCTAATTTACCAATAAATATAGACGGTGTCGAAATAGATAAAGTGTCAGAAGTCAAATTTTTAGGGATAACCATCAATAGTAAATTAAGCAGCCACATACATAAAAAAGTTTCCAAGAATGTCTCTATTATGTACAAAGCAAAATATTTTCTGGATCATAATGCATTATATTTATTGTATTGTTCTTTAATCTCTCCTTACTTAACATATTGTATAGAAATCTGGGGTTTCTGTGTAGGCTCTCAGTTGTCCAGGTGGTTTCCATAGTAGAGAAGCTTGAATCTTCGACTGGACTGGGTTGCTTGACGCAAGGACGTTTCGCTTCAAATCGCAGAAGCTTCCTCAGCTAAAATTCTTGCTCTGGAAGTCTGACTTTGTGAATAATTATTAAAAGTAAGTCCTTTCGGCTACTCCCTTGTTTGCACTCGGGGTCGCCACAGCAAATCCAAGGTGGATCTGCATGTTGAATTGGCACAGGGTTTATCCGGATGCCCTTCCTGACGCAGCGCCACATTACATGGAGAAATGTGGCAGGGGTGGGATTTGAACCCGGAGTCTTCTGAACTGAAACCAAGCACATTAACCACTTGGCCACTTGTGAATAATTAGTATTATCATTAATATTATTAATTGTGGAAAGCGCCTACATGCTCTCAAATAATTTACGTAATAAAATATAAGTTAAGACAATATTTAATTAAATATGAAGTTTAGTTAAACCTCGGATATGGGGCACCAGCTGTTTTAAATGCACAGGAACGTTAATTTAAACAACATTAATCATTCTCTAATCTGGAAGTCATGTGCTCCCGATACTATTGACCTAACATCTGTTTCAACTGAACACAACAAAACCACTGGCGTAACATTTACACATTTATTTGCATATATACAAGGGATAAACAGGTGACTGACATTTTAAGGATCTGAACAATGATTAAATTATTTTATTATGGTGACAATCTTTTAATCACAAGAAGTTAAAAGTTAAAGCAGTGAAAGAACAAAGTTTAAGAATTTAAACTGAATAAATATGATTGAAATGTAGTGATGAATATGGGTTTACTAATTGTTATTTGTATTATTAAGAAAATTACCAAACAAATATCTTTACAGCCACTTTCTAACAATTGACAACAAAGCCCTTAGGAACCTTGGTTGGGTCGCTTAGCTGATCCATTGGCTTTGATGGTTCTGGTCTGGTCCGATTTCCTGATGGGTCTTAGCTTGCCTGGGTCTGGGGTTGAACCGATGGTTTTCCCCTGTGCTCCCAGGCATTGGTTTGGCTCATTTGCCCACAGAACTGAACATGTTAGTTCAGCGGTTCTGTTGTTTGGTTCCGATTGACCAAGGATGAAGGTTTAGGTGTTTGTTCTCAAAAGATACTCTGGTGGCATCCAAAAACTTGTACAAGGCCGAGTCTGTAAAATTTGGAAAAAGTTGACGGCTTGCAAGCGAGTTATGAAATTACAGAAAAAGAGAAAGAACTCTTTTTGGAAACTCTGTTAATCTGAAAAAATGGCTAGGAAGTTGTCTATAAAAGGTAGAAAACTTGACTCAAGCCTTAAAGTTATCAAGGCTGGCACATTACTATCAAAAGTTATGAAGTAATGAGACAAAAGAACAAAGACCATGCTGTAGAGGGTCCTAACAAGGTAGGCTGCATGGGCTTGCGGAGCAACAAAAACAAAATAGAAAAAGAGAAAAATCACCCAAAATGTAAGAGAAAAGGTGCAAGAGGAGCATTCCAACAGAGAGAATGGCTTTGTTCTGGGTCTTTTAAAGGAGCCCTACACCAATAGCTCCACCCATTTGGGGCATTTAATTCTCTGCTTAGAGACAACTTCAGAAAAACACATCTGATATTATGACAGAAATTCTTTTCTAACTGAACTACCACGTTTCCCAAATACATCCTAAAACAAGCAATTTGTTAAGGGAATACAATCGTTTCACCATGGCAATTCATTAATAATTCAAGAAATAACATTTGACATACATCAACAGTTACAGAAGACTTCATCTGAAAGAAAACGTGTCAACAGGTTAGATTTTAATATACAATGTATTTTGATTAATCATACAACATGAAAAGCATTATAACTTTTCTACTTTGGATGAAAAAAAATGTTATTTGTACAATGAACTATGTCTGTGTTCTTTCCACCCTGGTCCTTCAGGGGGAGCTCTGGTTCTGCCCCAATGTTAATCATTTTATGACAATTTAGCTGTGGCATATCTGGATGCTGACAGCTCTGGATTTATTGCCTGGTTATCTTGTAGGGATAGCTTAGGCTGATCTGGAACATTTCTGGCTGTGACAGGATGGCTGTTAAAATGTCCGATAAGTTACGCTGAATGGAGTTTGATCCATTCTGGTTTCAGGATGGCCTTTGAAGTAGAATCATATTGTTTACTCTTGTGTGATGTTGAATGCTGAAACAGACTTCACAGGAATTCCACAGGAAGTCTCTCCTGTGAAGTTGGAAGATCAGGTTAAGTAACAGTAGTCCTTTAGTTTAAAACATTCTGCCTTTGGAAGGTTTGGGGAAAACATTTCTTTGGAAGAGGTGAGCATAACTGTTGTTTGCCTTGGTGAAAATTAATTTGAAGTCAGATTTGTTACAATACATATGCAACAGTTGGTAGCAACAAAAACCCCTTTAAAGGACTTGGCCTGTCTTATATCGCTTTCTTTTAACAACAACCCACAACAGCTAACAATTGCAGAAAGTCATCTCAAGAGGTGCAACTTACACTCATAGTGCCAAATATTGCTTCTCTTCATTTTGACATGACAATCATTCAACTACCTAACATTAACATCACCACAAGAACTAGCATGGTCAAACTGCATCAGGACCGATTTTTATCTTAACAAAGAGCAGTACGTTGTATTTACGTTTTTGTTCTTTTTGTCCTTTTTTATCCTCAGAATTTTTTCTGATTTTTCTGTTATGTTTGCCATAAACAGCTCAAGTTTTTTTTTCCAGGTTCTTTATAAAGCTCCATAGTCTCTTTTCTCATCCCTTCATTGGAATCTCTGTGGGCTTTAGGACATTTATCCATCTGAAAAGTTCTGAATGCATAGAAAGCACACACACAAAGTTCTGTGGAGAACTGGCTGACTGACTAGCATGATACTAGAATTTCTTGGTGAAATTCTATTGTATTTGCATTCATAGTAAATGTCCACCAGGTGGCGCTATCACTGCATTTCAAGGATCCTGAGTAGGAGTTGCTGTAGGACACAATGATAAAACTGTTGCTTGTAGTAAGTAGATGAGGAGCCAGGGTCACAGTGTACTTTTCCCAGCATTATTTTCAAATAAAGCTTTTTGTTAAAAAACAAAAAAACAAACAAACAAAAAGAAAAAAGATTTTTTTAAATTTAGCTTATTTCTAACATTGGCAGCCTGTCCAGGGTGTACCCGGCCACTTGCCCAGTGACATCTGGGACACCCTTACCTGGAATTGTAAGTCCCTTCGGCTACTCCCTTGTTTGCACTTGGGTTCGCCACAGCAAATCTAAGGTGGATCTGCATGTTGAATTGGCACAGGTTTTACGCCGGATGCCCTTCCTGACGCAACTCCACATTACATGGAGAAATGTGGCAGGGGTGGGATTTGAACTCGGAACCTTCTGCACTGAAACCAAGCGCATTAACCACTTGGCATTTCAGCTTGGGACTCCGACGAGGGCGGTCGCATCTCCTCCACTCTCCCTTATCGCTCTGCTTTTAACCTTCAAGTCCCTACTTCACCAGACTGAATTCCTCAAAACTATATTGGATTCTGGATCTATTGGACTACTATTGGATTAACCATGGAATTGATCAGCTGGTCTCTGAACGGTATTGACACCATTTTTTCTACAAGAAGGTCAGGACCGGGGGATCCTGCCTGCCCAGATGGAACGTATCCTGCGGGCTATGTCCTCGACTCCTGGAGTTCCTGGCGTGTGGCATGCTTGGTGCCTTTCTTTGTTGAGGATGTCGAGGATTTATTTATTTTTGGTAGCAGGGCTGGTACTTTTTGGCTTATGTGCTGCCCTATCTACCGGAAAATTGGCAAGACGGCGGCATCAAGAACCACGGGCCCTCGCTCGTCCGTCATGATTAACGAGGTTGGCAAGGCAGTGCATTCTCAAACTGCGTTGACTCTTGAACTCAGACACAAATTGGATGACACCTTGGAGCTGATTCGTGCCTTGCAGTTGAAACTGAAGGTTTCGGAGGCCGGTGAATATTCTTAATTCATAATTGGGAATATTCTTAATTCAGAATTGGGATTTCGCTGAGCGAGTGGAACCGTTAATAGTGTTTGTCACTGCTCGGCTGCAACACTACAGGCTATCTAGCATCAAGGTCAATTGCCCACTGTTTACCTCCAGAGGAATTTATCCAGGCTCTGGTGAGATTATTCGGCTCCATTCTTATCTCAACCCACAAGGACAATAAACTGACAGACATACATATGGACTGAAGCATGCCCCAGCTTTCTCCTCTTACCTCCCTTTCTGCTCCTCCCTCCCTGCGGTAGGCCTCTGCCCTTCCCAAGCTGACAGGCGGCGCGACTTGACAGTTGCAGGCAGCCTTCACCCACTTTGCCTCAATTCGGAAGACAGACTACCTCAAGTTCAGTGCACATAAACAATGTCAAATGTATATGTGTTGTCTTTCATTTTGATGTGTGCCATTATTATGGTCAACAAGTAATAATTGTGGATAAATTGCTGTATCTTGTCCGAGGTAATTGGAGTGTATATATATATATATATATATATATATATATATATATATATATATACGTAGGCGAAAGACGCAACCGACAGGCGTGGATAAACTCATGCATGCGCACGAGGGTTCAAGCTTGTCTGACGCAATCACACGTGATTCAAATCCATATTGGTTTTTGAAAAAAAAATAAGGTCGGTTTCTTTTCTAATAGACCTCGTATATATATAATGTGATTATGGGGTGGACATAGGAAAATTTTAAGCAATTTCTTAAAACTTTATACAACCCCAGTTCCAATGAAGTTGGGACGTTGTGTAAAATGTAAACAAAAGTGAATACACTTATTTGCAAATCCTCTTCAACCTATATTCAATTGAATACACCACAAAGACATGATATTTAATGTTTAAACTGATAAACTTTATTGTTTTTGTGCAAATATTTGCTCATTTTGAAATGGGTGCCTGCAACACGATTCAAAAAAGCTGGGACAGTGGTATGTTTACCACTGTGTTACATCACCTTTCCTTTTAACAACACTCAATAAGCGTTTGGGAACTGAGGACACTAATTGTTGAAGCTTTGTAAGTGGAATTCTTTTCCATTCTTACTTGAAGTACGACTTCATTTGTTCAACACTCGGGGGTCTCCGTTGTCGTATTTTGTGCTTCATAATGCGCCACACATTTTCAATGGGCGACAGGTCTGGACTTCAGGGTCAGTCTAGTACCCACACTCTTTCACTACGAAGCCACGCTGTTGTAACACGTGCAGAATGTGGCTTGGCATTGTCTTGCTGAAATAAGCAGGGACGTCCCTGAAAAAGATGTTGTTGATGGCAGCATGTGTTGCTCCAAAATCTGGATGTACCTTTCAGCATTGATGGTGCCATCACAGATGTGTAAGTTGCCCATTCCATGGGCACTAACACACCACCATACCATCACAGATGCTGGCTTTTGAACTTTGTGCTGGTAACAATCTGTATGGTCTTTTTCCTCTTTTGTCCGGAGGACACGATGTCCATGATTTCCAAAAACAATTTGAAATGTGGACTCATCAGACCACAGCACACGTTTTCACTTTGTGTCTGTCCATTTGAAATGAGGTCAGGCCCAGAGAAGGTGGCGGTGTTTCTGGATGTTGTTGATTTATGGCTTTCGTTTTGCATGGTAGAGTTTTATCTTGCACTTGTAGTTGTAGCGACGAACTGTATTAACTGGTAATGGTTTTCTGAATTGTTCCTGAGCCCACGTGGTAAGATCCTTTATGCAATGATGTCTGTTTTTAATGCAGTGCTGCCTGAGGGATCAAAGGTCACGGGAATTCAATGTTGGTTTTTGGCCTTGCCGCATACGTGTAGAAAGTTCTGCAGATTCTCTGAATCTTCTGGTTATATTATGGAATGTAGATGATGGAATCCCTAAATTCTTTCAATTGAACGTTGAGAGACATTGTTCTTAAACTGTTGGACTATTTTTTCATGCATTTGCTCACAAAGTGGTGAGCCTTTTGGGGATGCTCCTTTTATACCCAATAATGACATTCACCTGTTTCCAATTAAACTGTTCACCTGTCGAATGTTCCAAACAGGTGTTCTTTGAGCAATAATCAAATTTCCCAGTCTTTTGTTGCCACTGTCCCAGCTTTTTTGAAACCTGTTGCAGGCATCCATTTCAAAATGAACAAATATTTTCACAAAAACAATAAAGTTTATCAGTGTGAACATTAAATATCTTGTCTTTGTGGTGTATTCAATTGAATATAGGTTGAAGAGGATTTGTAAATCATTGTATTCTGTTTTTATTTACATTTCACACATCGTCCAAATTTCATTGGAATTGGGGTTGTAAGAGGGCATGTTTAAGGCTTTTGTTGGAAACATGACCTCCAGTTCTTTTGTACAGTCTTATTAAGTACTGTATTTTTAAGCCACTAACATTTTGATTGCACTGTTAGTGCATGTTCTCCTCAGCTGGGTCCATGTCAGCTTGACCGGAGATGTAATTGTCTCCTGTCAGAGGCAAGGCTGTCACAAAGCTAGCAGCATAGCTGTGTGTCCAGGGTAGCTGGCAGAAGGGCTAATGGAGGTTTTTATGGTTGTGTCTCAGCTGGCAGGAAACAATTTGCACGTCATGAGTGGGCCCAGAAGGCAGCGTACCTGCTGGGCTGCACCCTGGAGGAACTCTCCTCCTCCATCTTCAAGCACTGGGCCAAGGGCACCCTGCCCAGAACCAGCAGCATCTGCCAGGCCTCTGACGAAAATGGATCAGCAGATGCAGGTACTCCACAGACGGCGTGTACCAACTCACGGTCACATCCTCGCATGCACAAATACACACATGCTCCTTTGCTTGTCACCTGAGGGAAATTGCATGCTCTGGAGAAACTAAAGCTTATCTTACAATACGGCAGCTTTACAATAGCTGTTGTCAGATAAGTCCAAACCCGACGTCATTACGACCAATTCTGAATCTACTCTTCATTCATTGTCTTTGAAATGGTTATTGTCTCGCATCGATTTTCCACACGTGCACATCTTCCTACTTTGAAGGCCAGGAGGGAGAGAAGTGACCTCTGTTTCACCTTTTTTGTGTCTTTTCCCACACAAGAGCACACATTCTGAGACTTGTGTGCACAAATGCACACAAATGCTTCCTCAGGCAGTCATAAACCCAGTCATTATGTGATAATGGAATGAATTAGGACAGCTTAACAGGTGGTCACAGACATGAGTATGTGCCATTTGATCGGACCAAAATGGCACTGCTTTACAGAGACAATTTTAGGCTCAATTTTGGCCACTTTCAGCTTATTGCGCTCAAATAAGCTCTAATATCCTGCCAGGAAAAAAAAAATAAAATTTAGTGACTCAAATCTGGCTTTTCCATCTGAAAATGTATTTCCTCTAATTATGATTGGTTTATATGTTATTTCCACGTGGTGATTTTTATTGCTATATGGCTATTTCTGATCTGTTATACATCTGGCTGCTTCTCATACCAGGGTCCAAGACTACACCTCTGGAGTGCTTAGAGGCCATGGCCTCTGGACTTTACTCGGAGCTCTTCACTGTCCTCGTCTCTGTAATCAACCGGTTAGTATTGTTGGTACTTGATCTATTTCATTCATTCATTAATTTTTAGCCACTTATCTGGTTTGTGGTTTGCTTGATCTATATTTTGGTTAATTGAATGAAATATTGAATATTATTTTAATTTTACATAAACTTTCAAAATGATATTTGATGTCTTTCTAAATTAGAAGCCTAAAACTGGCAGCCCTAGGGCCAGATGAGGCAACTCAGGACATGGCTCACAAAATGCATTGCCATTTTTTTTTTTTTGTATTCTCATGAAACAGTTCATGTGATATGTTGTGATATGCATGACATTTCTTGCTTAATTTAACACATTTTGATGCACCACACACTTTGCTCTAATCATTCAGAAATGATGGTTTTTTTTTTGGTTACATCCACAGCTTGCTGGATGATGATTATGTTGGTTATATAGAAATTACTGTGCACCACTTTCAGATGTATTACAATGACAGTTTCATGAGAATAATTTGCAATTATTTTTAGTAGTTTTCTTTAGTACAGGTTCTAAGGTGCCACAAATGGGCCATTTGTTTAAAAAAAGGCTTGAAACTTCTTGCACTCAATCTTTAGGTTATAATTAACAATTTAAGGGGTGGAGACCAGTGGAATATACAAATCGAGTAGGCGTGGCATATGATTTTCAAAATGGCCACCAAAAGAAACTGAACGGAAATACATACAGATGATAAATGCATTTTATTTGCAAATCACACAGCTTGAACTTGTAAAAAACATTTCTGATGAATTGCTATGATGTTTAAGTAACATAGGTCGCAGTAACATGAAAACAAATTTTATATTATGTGGCCATTATACAAATGATATACAATGGCATCAATAACCAAAATTTACATTTTCTGTCTGGTTTGTATCCTAAGCACGCTTCATAAAATATGTAACAAAAAAGGTGTTACTGCAAATAATAATATGTTGGAATAGAATAGGCTCATCATCTGTGTGGTCTTACACATAACGAATTGGGGTTATCAAATCAAATCAAATCAATTTTATTTATATAGCTCCAAATCACAACAAACAGTTGCCCCAAGGCGCTTTATATTGTAAGGTAAAAGCCATACAATAATTACAGAAAAACCCCAACGGTCAAAACGACCCCCTATGAGCAAGCACTTGGCGACAGTGGGAAGGAAAAACTCCCTTTTAACAGGAAGAAACCTCCAGCAGAACCAGGCTCAGGGAGGGGCAGTCTTCTGCTGGGACTGGTTGGGGCTGAGGGGAGAGAATCAGGAAAAAGACATGCTGTGGAAGATGGCAGAGATCAATCACTAATGATTAAATGCAGAGTGGTGCATACAGAGCAAAAAGAGGTGAATTAAAAAGAAACACTCAGTGCATCATGGGAACCCCCCAGCAGTCTAAGTCTATAGCAGCATAACTAAGGGATGGTTCGGGGTCACCTGATCCAACCCTAACTATAAGCTTTAGCAAAAAGGAAAGTTTTAAGCTTAATCTTAAAAGTAGAGAGGGTGTCTGTCTCCCTAATCCGAATTGGGAGCTGGTTCCACAGGAGAGGAGCCTGAAAGCTGAAGGCTCTGCCTCCCATTCTACTCTTACAAACCCTAGGAACTACAAGTAAGCCTGCAATCTGAGAGCGAAGCGCTCTATTGGGGTGATATGGTGCTATGAGGTCCCTAAGATAAGATGGGACCTGATTATTCAAAACCTTATAAGTAAGAAGAATAATTTTAAATTCTATTCTGGAATTGACAGGGAGCCAGTGAAGAGAAGCCAGTATGGGTGAAATATGCTCTCTCCTTCTAGTCCCTGTCATTACTCTAGCTGCAGCATTTTGAATTAACTGAAGGCTTTTCAGGGAACTTTTAGGACAACCTGATAATAATGAATTACAATAGTCCAGCCTAGAAGAAATAAATGCATGAATTAGCTTTTCAGTATCACTCTGAGACAAGACCTTTCTAATTTTAGAGATATTGCGCAAATGCAAAAAAGCAGTCCTACATATTTGCTTAATATGCGCACTGAAGGACATATCCTGATCAAAAATGACTCCAAGATTTCTCACAGTATTACTGGAGGTCAGGGTAATGCCATCCAGAGTAAGGATCTGGTTAGACACCATGTTTCTAAGATTTGTGGGGCCAAGTACAATAACTTCAGTTTTATCTGAATTTAAAAGCAGGAAATTAGAGGTCATCCATGTCTTTATGTCTGAAAGACATTCCTGCAGTTCAGCTAATTGGTGTGTGTCCTCTGGCTTCATGGATAGATAAAGCTGGGTATCATCTGCATAACAATGAAAATTTAAGCAATACTTTCTAATAATACTGCCTAAGGGAAGCATGTATAAAGTGAATAAAATCGGTCCTAGCACAGAACCTTGTGGAACTCCATAATTAACCTTAGTCTGTGAAGAAGACTCCCCATTTACATGAACAAATTGTAATCTATTAGATAAATATGATTCAAACCACTGCAGCGCAGTGCCTTTAATACCTAAGGCATGCTGTAATCTCTGTAATAAAATTTTATGGTCAACAGTATCAAAAGCTGCACTGAGGTCTAACAGGACAAGCACAGAGATGAGTCCACTGTCTGAGGCCATAAGAAGATCATTTGTAACCTTCACTAATGCTGTTTCTGTACTATGATGAATTCTGAAACCTGACTGAAACTCTTCAAATAGACCATTCCTCTGCAGATGATCAGTTAGCTGTTTTACAACTACCCTTTCAAGAATTTTTGAGAGAAAAGGAAGGTTGGAGATTGGCCTATAATTAGCTAATCATGTCATAGCTAGTTATCATGTCAATGTATGTAAATGTTTGGTGTTATCAAGTCGTTTCACATATACAGCTGTATGCAAAAGTTTGGGCACCCCTGATAATTTTCATGATTTTCCTTTATAAATCATTGGTTGTCTGGATCAGAAATTTCAGTTAAATATATCATATAGCAGACAAACACTGATATTTGAGAAGTGAAATGAAGTTTCTAGTAATTTTAAACAATTATTTAAACAAAATTAGGCAGGTGCATAAATTTGTGTAATTTTATTGATTTGAATACATTTAGCACTAATTATTGGAACACAGAATTGGTTTGGTAAGCTCATTGACCCTTGACCTCCTTACATAGGTGAATCCAATCATGAGAAAGGGTATTTAAGGTGGCTATTTGCAAATGTTTCCCCTCTTTGCATCTCTTCTAATCAGTGGCAACATGGGATCCTCCATTCAACTCTCAAATGACTTGAAAACAAAGATTTTTCAACATCATAGTTTAGCACATTTGGACAAGCCAGCTTCATTTTGAAATGGGGTGCTGTGGACTAATGAAACTAAAATTGAGTTATTTGTACATAACAAGGGGCGGTATACATGTCAGAAAAAGAACACAGCATTCCAAGAAAAACACTTGCTACCTACAGTAAAATTTGGAGGTGGTTCCATCATGCTGTGTGGCTGTGTGGCCAGTGCAGGTACTGGGAATCTTGTTAAAGTTGAGGGTCACATGGATTCCAGTCAATATCAGCAGATTCTTGAGAACAATGTTCATGAATCAGTGACAAAGTTGAAGTTGCGCTGGGGCTGGATCTTTCAACAAGACAACGACCCTAAACACTGCTCAAAATCGACTAAGGCATTCATGCAGAGGAACAAGTACAACGTTCTGGAATTACAGCTTGGGACTCTGGCGAGGGTGGTTGCATCTCCTCCTCTCTCCTCTATCTCTGCTCCAACCTTCAAAGTCCCTACTTCACCAGGCTGCGAATTCTTCAAACTATATTGGATTAATCATGGAATTGATCAGCTGGTCTCTGAATGCTATTGCCACCATTTTTTCTACAATAAGATCAGGGCTGGAGGACCCTGCGTGCCCGGATGGAACTTACCCTGTGGGCTATGTTCTCGACGCATGGGAGACATGGCAGGTCACATGCTTTGTGCCATTCTCTGTGGAGGACATCAAGGATTTATTCATATTTGGTTTCATAGTAGGAGGGCTGGTACTTATTGGCTTATGTGCTGCCCTGACCTACCGGAAGATTGGAAGATGACGGCCACCAAAACCATGACCCCTCGCTTGTCCGTCATGATTAATGAGTTGAGCAAGGTGATACATTCTCAGACTGCGTTAACCATTGAACTCGGACGCAAAATGGATAACACCTCGGAGCAAATGCACACCTTGCAGAGGAAGATTTCAGACACCGGGGAATATTCATAATTTGAGATCTGGTTTGTTCATGTGAAACTGTAAAAGTGTTTTTCACTGCTCAACCACAAACACGGCAGGCTTATCAGCCTCTGAAGGACAAAATGCCCCGTTGTTTTCCTCCAGAAGAATGTCTACGGCCTTGGTGAACATTCGGCTGGACCTTATCTTCTCTAACTCCCACACAGACAGAACTGACTCACACATGGACAGAGACTGAAAGCATACTCCACCTCCTCCCCCACCCCCGCTCATGCCACTCCCCCCAAGCTGGCGGCAGCGCGACTCATGTTGCTGCGGCCCTCACCCACTTTTCCTCAATTCGGATGATGGACTGCTTCCAGTTTAGAGCACATAAGCAATGTCAAATGTATATGTGCTGTCTTTATTTATTTATTTTGGTGTGTGCCATTATTACAGTAAACAAGTAATAATTGTGGATTAATTGCTGTATCTTGTCTGAGGTAATTGGAGTGTAAACGTAATCTCATTGTTGTTGCACTTGTAATGACAATGACAGTAAATCTCATTCCGATGGCCATCTCAGTCCCCAGACCTGAATATTATTGAAAATCTGTGGTGTGATTTTAAGTGGGCATGCTCGGAAACCAACAAACCTGAAATGTTTTGTCAAGAAGAATGGTCCAAAATACCTTCAACCAGAATCCATATGCATGATTCTACTACTGTATGACAGTCATCAACTGGCTATTCATCAGACAAACAGACTTCGAAGCTAATGTTTTCATTATTGGATTAGCTTTTCAGATGATTTTGAAAACCATCAGTGGACTAATTATCTTCCGATAAATTGTGGTAGGATAATTTTTAGACCGGTAACATTTATAAAGCCTGATATCAAACATTTGAGTGTAGTAGATGGATAGTCCTATCCTCTGCAAACAGAGGAGATCTAGTTTCAGAAGAAACTGCTCTACCCTCTGCAGAGAAAGAAGGAGAGGAAGGGGGGGTGGGGGGAGAGAAAAAAAACCCCTCATTTCTTTTGACCCATACTAGTATGCTGGCAATATCACCCAAGTCATCCAGAGGCATACAGTTTTAACTTATGGTTAAAATTTAACCAAACTAATTTTGGACAAGTTATTTAAATTAACATCACGTCTGAAGTTTTATAAAGTAAAAAATATCAGATATATGTTTTAGTTTTAAAGTAATGCACTAATTTTGAAGGTTTTAGTGTGGACATGCTGTGTCCAGTGCATTATGGGTAAACTCAGTACATTCACGACAGGAGAAATGCATTTGAGACACTCTGATCAGGCTCCACATGGACAACAGCATTAAACTCTTTGTGTATTGTGCATAAAACTCTCGTTAATATATTCTCTGGGTTTATAGACATTGTTATTGTGTTTGTTTTATGTAAAAAATGCCAGAAGAAGCTCAGGTTGCTTCTCCATTATTTTCAATTGGAATCATTGTGAGCTTCCACGCTTCATGTTCTTTAACATCTTGCTTTTTGTCAAACACTGACTGTCCTCTTTGTTCCAGAGTAATATATATAAGATGTCTGAAATTTGGTTTGCGTTTATTAAATTCCACACCACCACTGTTCAAGACAATACATTATTATGTGTTTGCATGCAATATTAGTCTTTCAACATCATTCAAAAATGAAAAGGAAGATTATTACAGTTGCCGTTATTTCTTCAAGAAAGTCAATCTTTGCAATCAGTCAAAGGCAGGGGGGTAAAAATGTAGGGAATGCATTTCTATTATAGCTATAGCACATCGCTTTGTGAGTTTTTTTTTAAAAGAATTTCATCATCAGTCAAAATAAAAATCAAAGGACAGAACTATTCGAAAAAGCTGTTTTTAGCACTCTGGCACCCACCCATATTTTAGAAAATGTTGCCACACCCCTTCAGAAGATCATTTCACTGGTGTCCACCCCTAATTATTTTCTATATACCCTGTGCTACATGTGTGCCACATTTCATGCTTTCTTCATAATCCGAACAGTATTTTTGCTTAGAACCTGTACTTCTTGGGTTTTATAATTTAAAACTCTGAAGTATTATTTTCCTTTTCTTTTTTTCCTGATTGTGAAAAACACCATGTTTTTCTAATTGAGATTTATAGCATTCATCTTTAAAATAATATGATTGTCTTGGCCAAAAACTCTGACATGTAAAATTGGTGATATGAATGAACTATATCGCATGAATAGGGTAACTAGTGTTTCTTCTCACAGTGTGTGTCTGGTAGGCATATTTAATGAAATGCTTTGGCAGTTTACTAAAAAAGCCTCAAAATTAGTACAAGTTCAGAATTTGTAAACAAGAGGCCAACACAAATGTTAAATCCTGTGAGTTTTCTGACATTGGACCCCATCTGACGATCTGTGATGTATGGTCTAAAATGTAACGCAAGTACATTTGATGTGCCAATATAATCTGATAACAAAGCAATGTGCCAAGGGGCTGTATTTAGTCACTTAGTTAGTCATGGGTGTGCTTTGGGCATGACATGGAATTAATTCATGAGACTGTCATCTGTCATCTTGTGCCCTAGTGCCTGTTACATTGCTATTTCGATGGTGGACTTGGAAGTGAGAGGTTTTCTGGTGCAGAAACAGATTTGTGCTGAATGTCATGAGTCGATGAATTACAGGAGAAGCAGTCACCCACCACAGCTACCTGAGATGAAGCATTTGAGCACCTCATTCTGCAAAATCTCCTCTAGTGAACCATCACCTCCATATTCCACCATGTGCAGCAGAACCCCACCTGCCCAAACACCACTGCACCTTCACACTTTTGCCTGCCCCGTCCCAGAGGAGGAAGAAAACAGTGCAATCATATGCTTTAAACACGAGTTGTTAAAGTTTTATATTGTTCCATTTGGATGTACTTTTATTTCATTGCTAGTTTTTGTTTTGACATCAGTTTCCTGTTAGTATGATGCATTAATATGAAGTGTGTACGTCTGTCATAAACCTGACTCGTACAAATAGCAGAAATACATTAAACATCAGAGGGAGTTTTTCCTTACCACTGTCACCTGTGTGCTTGCCCTTGGGGTTGGTGAGGTTAGGCCTTACTTGTGTGAAGCACCTTCAGGCAACTTTGTTGTGATTTGGCGCTGTATAAATAAAAATAAACTGAAATTGAATCTTGACTTCGGACCAGGTTTTTATTGGTTTATGGTGCACAATAGCGATGCACTAGTGCTGCACCTGATCACACCTCAAGACCAACCCCACATGGGTGCACAGATGAATGCAATTATATGACATGAAAATAACACAGGCGATAGTTGGGCACCAGCAGTGGTACTGTGCTTTGCACTGGATGGGAGATGGGTCTACTTATATTGAGATTTGTTTTTTAGTGATATTGTGGTTATATGCACCCATCATCATATTCATTTTGTCCAAACTGCATAACACACATCAGTTTTTCCGCCATAAAATCAGCTAGTCCAGGCAGTCTTAAGGACATGCTTGGTTGACGGTGCGCTTTTTAGTCTTGCGATTGCTTGACAGAGCCTTGCCACTGGCCTTGGGTAATTTCAGAATTTAAAGGTTTGAACAGTACTTTTGCAGAACAGTATCAGTCTGGATATTTTTTTGAAGTATTGCTCATCTTTTGATAATTTTAAGTTTGTGTTCTGGCTTTGCACTGAGGCTAAATTTTGCGGGTCATGTGAAGGATAAAGTCGGGCATCTAGCTGTAGGTTGCCGCTCAGGGTTCTGCTGTGAATGAAATCAGTAATTGTTGTCTACAGCACAGTAATGCACAGATGTACATTTGTTTGCTTCAGGGCCTTGAAATCCAGCCAACACTCTCTGTGCTCTCTGCACATCGTGGACACACCGGGCTTCCAAAACCCAAGGCTCGCTAAGCGTGAGTGCGGCGCAACTTTCGAGGACCTTTGCCACAACTATGCTCAAGAACGTCTGCAGGCGGTCTTTTATCAGCGTACCTTCGTTCAGGAGCTAGACAGATACAAGGAGGTAAGGTCATCTGAAGCATTACACGCTGTGCATACATCCTCATTGCCAATTTCTCCTCCTCTCTGCTTCTGTTTTTGACTTGCTGCACGTATCAGCTCCAATACTCTATGTGTTCTCACATCAGATGCACATTTCCTTCTCACCTGTCATGAGTTGTGACAAGCCAAAAGTTGTTCACGTGGTTGGCGTCCTCATTAACGATGCCAGTGTTCACCTCTGCTGCCAGGATCAAAGTGAAGTCGCTCCAAACTGCCTTTGGGAGACACTTCCAGCTGCATAGCAAGAGGGCTGCTCTCCCATCAAGAAGCTATTCTTCCTCTAACCTTTTAAGAGCTCTGTGCAACAGTTTTGGGCAATAATAACAACACAAACATCCCTTCAAATTTCACATTTGAAATATCTCAAAGATTATAAATTTTCTCATTTATTGTTTTGTCCATATGTACATGTATTCATGGATTTCGCTGAATGCAAACATTGTCTTCTAGACACAGGATGTGGGGCATTATGTCATATTTGGATCTTTTACCAATTTTGCATCTGTGACTGTGCATGTGCATCTTCTTCAGAACACAAGATATATGTGTTACCCACTCGTATGAATAACAAAGACAAGCTGATTTCTTCATGTGTGTTCTGTGCATGACACTGGATACTAATATGGAGGAATGTAAAGCATTTACCACCATCTGCTAGACAGGCAAAACACTCACATAGGAACCAGATGTGTGTACACATGCATTTCTTCTCTCATCTCATCTCATCTCATCTGTAAGGTCTCACAGAGTAAACAGTACTTTTCCCATTTACTTTGTTTTCCAGGGTATATGTCAGGGATTTTAACTAGTTTGGAGGCTCCTGTGACCTATACCGCAGTTTGACATATATACAGAAAAATCATATACTCATTATTATCAATAATAATTGTAGTAACTATTTATACAGGGCTTTTTCCATTGACTGCATATATATACTGGACAAAGTCTGTGCAGTGTTGCCGACCGAATGGTCCCCCCTAAAAATCGGTCCACCCTGCCTTCACTGCACCTTCAGCGACAGATATCTGAAGCTTTTGTATAACAATCGTTTCCACATAAATTCAGCATTATTTCATAATTAAAAGACGGAGGACCGATCAGAGCGCCACAGCAGCACGTCTGATTCTGACCTTTTACTTTGTCATCTGATAGTTAATAATCACAGTATTCCCTTTGATCACTTTGGGTGTAGAGAGTCAGACTCAGGGATTCCGTCTCAGACGTGCTGCTGTCGCGCTCTGATCGCTCTTTCGTCTTTTATTATGAAATAATGCCTGAATTTATGTGGTAATGATTGTTGTACAGATGCTTCAGATATCGGTCGCTGAAAGAGATGATGACTGGAGTGCAGTTTTAGGCAGAAACAAGGCGATAATCGCATGTGCAGTGAAGGTAGGACAGACCGATTTTTATAGGGGACCGTTCAGTCGGTTACACCAGAACAGCCGCAATGACACCCTTGTTTGTGCGTCACCATGTTGAGAGCCCTGACCACACTAATTCACAATGAAATCATTAATGCATAAATGGTCAGATCTTGGGTGGCCCATTGTGTGATGAAAAAAATCCTGAACACACCCCACTCTTAGACTCCGAACTACCAGCTAACAGGCTAACATTGGTTCAGGTGTTTATTAAATCATATTCTTGGGGACTGCGCTGTGGTTCTCCTAATGATTTACTTTGGTGTGGACAGTAGAAGTTATGAGCTGTTTATTTTATCAGTAATCGTACATTCGAACAGAATCAGCATTTTAACATTTCTGGTTTTGGGGTCCACCCCAAAGCTAATGTCCCCGAATTGGTTACAACAATAACATATACAAATATATATATATATATATATATATATATATATATATATATATATATATATATATATATATATATATATATATATATATATATACGAGGGCTGTCCATAAAGTATAGGTCCTTTTTATTTTTTTCAAAAACTATATGGATTTCATTCATATGTTTTTACGTCAGACATGCTTGAACCCTCGTGCGCATGCGTGAGTTTTTCCACACCTGTCGGTGACGTCATTCGCCTGTGAGCACTCCTTGTGGGAGGAGTCGTCCAGCCCCTCGTCGGAATTCCTTTGTCTGAGAAGTTGCTGAGAGACTGGCGCTTTGTTTGATCAAAATGTTTTCTAAACCTGTGAGACACATCAAAGTGGACATGGTTCGAAAAATTAAGCTGGTTTTCAGTGAAACTTTTAACGGCTGATGAGAGATTTTGAGGTGACACTGTCGCTTTAAGGGCTTCCCACGGTGCGAGACGTCGCGCTGCGCTCTCAGGCGGCGTCATCAGTCTGTTTCAAGCTGAAAACCTCCACATTTCAGGCTCTATTGATCCAGGACGTCGTGAGAGAACAGAGAAGTTTCAGAAGAAGTCGGTTTCAGCATTTTATCCGGATATTCCACTGTTAAAGGAGATTTTTTTTAATGAAAGACGTGCGGACAGGTCCGCGCGTCGGGACGCAGCCGGCGCGGAGCGGCGGCACAGGAAAAACACCTCCGTGTTGATAACCATTTGTAAAATCCAGGCGGCTTTTGATGGCTTTCAGTGGAGTGAGTATATGAGAAATTGTTTAACAGCTGGACATGTTCCAACTTGTCCTTAAGGCTTCTAGCAGAGGTGTTTTTCCTGTGGCGGAGCGTCACGGCGGCTGCGTCCCGACGCGCGGACCCGTCCGCACGTCTTTCATTAAAAAAATCTCCTTTAACAGTGGAATATCCGGATAAAATGCTGAAACCGACTTCTTCTGAAACTTCTCTGTTCTCTCACGACGTCCTGGATCAATAGAGCCTGAAATGTGGAGGTTTTCAGCTTGAAACAGGCTGATGACGCCGCCTGAGAGCGCTGTGCGACGTCTCGCACTGTGGGAAGTCCTTAAAGCGACAGTGTCACCTCAAAATCTCTCATCAGCCGTTAAAATTTTCACTGAAAACCAGCTTAATTTTTCGAACCATGTCCACTTCGATGTGTCTCACAGGTTTAGAAAAAAGTTTGATCAAACAAAGCGCCAGTCTCTCAGCAACTTCTCAGACAAAGGAATTCCGACGAGGGGCTGGATGACTCCTCCCACAAGGAGCGCTCACAGGCGAATGACGTCACCGACAGGTGTGGAAAAACCCATGCATGCGCACGAGGGTTCAAGCATGTGTGATGTAAAAACATATGAATGAAATCCATATAGTTTTTGAAAAAAATAAAAAGGACCTATACTTTATGGACAGACCTCGTATATATATATATATATATATATATATATATATATATATATATATATATATATATATATATATATATATATATATATATATATATATATATAAATAAAAAACTGATTAATAATATTCCTTGTCAGCTGTGGGACACTGAAATGTATACGCCAGGCCAGTATGTGGCGCTGTAACACTCCCATAAAAAATGGAGAAGACAATAGAGGATGCACATAATAAGCTAATCTATGCAGCAGCAGACGCTACAACTTTCCAAAGCGACACACTGAGTAAAATAAAGCCTGTTAAGAGAAAAGAAGGTCTGCGCTGATCATCTGAAATACACTTATTGTGTATTTAAAGTGATGCAGTGTAGTTTGTATATTTTTTAAAACAGCCGGCGCTGTGTGCTGTTTTCTGCCTCGAAGACGAAGCGAAAGGATGCACACTTTCACTGAATCACCTTTAACTATTCAAAAAAAATGCCTTTATTCAGATTATGTCAGAATTTTAATTGAAAGGGTGCACAGTGGATTTATCAGTGCAGCTTTTGTGGAAAAGCTGCACTTCAGAGTCATGTTTTCACAAGCTGCGTTCACTCGTAGCCAATCCACTGAGGATTTTGCAGACTGCCTGTACTCACAGTCTGGAATTCCCCCAGAAACTTATAATGATGTGAAAAAATAAATAATTACAGAGAAGGAACACCCTAAATTTGAAAATCTGCATGATGGCACAGCACCATTATGCCACCGCTGCTGGACAGCCCTCAGTGTTAATGCCTGCTGTTTTCAACATTTGCTTTAATGTTTGTCACAGCCCAGCAAAGTCATCAAACAGATAAAATTTGTTTCTAAAACAAACATCTTTAAGATTGGTAGCCTACAATATTTAACTGTTATGATAAGTGTGACTGTGAAATGGCATAGGCCTCTTGATTGCCTGCTGGTCATATTGTGCAGAGAAACCTTTTCAAGAATGAAAAAAAAAAAATGGGATTAACCAGTTCCAATTATTTTAAACGAACAGTGGCAGCGCCAAGGGGGGGCTTAAGCCCACCCAATAATGAGCCAAGCCCTTCCTCAGCTCCCCCAATAATTCTGCCAATAATGTGAATAGCGACTGACATACTTGTGGATCTCAACTGCAGTTTTGCGCTGAGAATGTCTCAATATTGCGTAACTGAGCAAAGTGATGAATGTGTGTGTTCGGTGATCCACCAATGCTGAATCACCCTTCACAAACAGAATTTTCAGTTTTGCAAATAAACATTTATTTGTAAAAACCCACACACAAGTTACAAATCAGAAATTTGTATTTGTGGATCACAAAGTACGTGTACAAATCAAAGGATATTTGTAAATCACCCTCTGTGCATTTGCAAGTATTAATGAGACAAATTTAACGCCATACTCCAAAAATTTAGGTTTCCTAAATATTTATTACGGCCACTCTTAAAACTTCACTTATCTTTACTTATACCTATGTGCAAGTTTACTGAACTTGCAATCATTCTAGGTGATGTGTGTATGCATTGATACCACATTTTAGAGGAGCACGGGTGACTAAAATATATACCTTGGTATTTATAAAGCAATTTACTATATATTGTTCATTTTGACGACATTTTGTGGAGCCCCTCCAACTTTTACCCCAGCCCCCCTCAGCTCCCCCAACAAAAATTTCCTGGCGCCGCCAATGTAAACGAACAATTCTGTTCGAGAACATTAAACAAAAATTCCAATTTTGTTCGTGTTTGTCTACGACAGACTGTCGTCCTTGTCCAGGGTGAACCACACCTTGCACTCTGTATTGTCTTTTTTGTTCCAGGAAATCAGTTCAAAGCCTGGTTTAAAACGTCTTAAACTAAGAAATAAAAAAAAATTAAACCTATACAGTTGTTATGGAGGCAGATACTATCTATAGAGATCAAAACAGTTTTTTGTACCAGGCTGTAAACATGTTCTTTCTGCTCGAAAGTTGGACATTTTAACATGGCGTTCTATGGGAATGTGCTCTGTTTTGGAAGCAGCCTCAAGGCCCCAGTCAAGGAACTGCAATATATTTGACTTCTGGATTGTAGAGTCCCTTTATACAGAGAGTACCGACAACTGAGAACATGGTGCCATTTTGAGGCCAATTGTGCTTAACTACTGAATGAACCTTTTATGTTTTCAACTTTTTTTTTATCATTTAACCACATACAGCAGAACATCCAGGTACAGGTACTATCAAAATAAAGATAAAAATAGTTAAGCTATCAAATTTACATGAACTTTTCTGATGATTTATTTAATTAATTTAAAGCCTGATTTATGCTTCTGTAACTCTGTGTCATGCAGTGACATGCGTGACACTTTGAAAGTTCTCAGTCACTGGATTATGCTTTATGATGGATTAATTTGACCCTCAGCAAGCTTTTTTTTCTACATTTATCACCTTCAAATCAAAGGTAAGCTGTACAATTTCCTCTTTGTCCGACTCAGTGTTGTAAATTTGTGGACTTTTCTGCCAAACGTATGTGATCCCAAAATGTAATCAGCGTGAGCACTGCAAAAACTATTAAAATTTGAGAGGGAAGAGCGAAAGCAGAATAGTGTCAAATCACAGCCTTTTGCTGTGTCTCATTTAACAGGTGCATGTCAAGCTGTGGGTCTGAGTCTGAGCATGGTTTGAAAAAAACTACATGGCCAGGCTTTTATTCCTGGAAATGACTCTGGTGCCACATTCGAGGGGTTTTTAATGGAAATACATTGCGATTGGACGGGACATTTGATCCATTGTGAGCGAAAAATCCATGATACAAAATCTGTTATATACGGTGTTTATTACAAGCTGACATGGACCCAGCTGGGGAGAACACAGAACAGTGCAATCAAAATGTTAGTGGCTTAAAAATACAGTACTTAACAAGATTGTACAAGAGAACCGGAGTTCATGTTTCCAACCAAAGCCTTAAACATGCCCTCTTACAACCCCAATTCCAATGACGTTGGGACGTTGTGTAAAATGCAAATAAAAACAGAATACATTCATTCATTCATTCTTCTACCGCTTAGTCCAATTAAGGGTCGCAGGAAAACAGAAATACAAAGATTTGCAAATCCTCTTCAACCTATATTCAATTGAATACACCACAAAGACAAGATATTTAATGTTCAAACTGATAAACTTTATTGTTTTTGTGCAAATATTTGCTCATTTTGAAATGGATGCCTGCAACACGTTTCAAAAAAGCTGGGACAGTGGTATGTTTACCACTGTGTTACATCACCTTTCCTTTTAACAATACTCAATAAGTGTTTGGGAACTGAGGATACTAATTGTTGAAGCTTTGTAGGTGGAATTCTTTCCCATTCTTGCTTGATGTACGACTTCAGTTGTTCAACAGTCCGGGGTCTCCGTTGTCGTATTTTGTGCTTCATAATGTGCCACACATTTTCAATGGGCGACAGGTCTAGACTGCAGGCAGGCCAGTCTAGTACCCACACTCTTTTACTACGAAGCCACGCTGTTGTAACACGTACAGAATGTGGCTTGGCATTGTCTTGCTGAAATAAGCAGGGACGTCCCTGAAAAAGACGTTGCTTGGATGGCAGCATGTGTTGCTCCAAAACCTTGATGTACCTTTCAGCATGGATGGTGCCATCACAGATGTGTAAGTTGCCCATGCCATGGGCACTAACACACCCCCATACCATCACAGATGCTGGCTTTTGAACTTTGTGCTGGTAACAATCTGGATGGTCTTTTTCCTCTTTTGTCCGGAGAACACAATGTCCATGATTTCCAAAAGCAATTTGAAATGTGGACTCATCAGACCACAGCACACTTTTCCACTTTGCGTCTGTCCATTGCAAATGAGCTCAGGCCCAGAGAAGGCGGCGATGTTTCTGCATGTTGTTGATGTATGGCTTTCACTTTGCATGGTAGAGTTTTAACTTGCACTTGTAGATGTAGCGACAAACTGTGTTAACTGACAATGGTTTTTTGAAATGTTCCTGAGCGCACGCGGTAAAATCCTTTAGATTAGATTAGATTAGATAAATCTTTATTCATCCCTCAATGGGGAAATTTCAGATTTCCACACTCACATTCCACATACAAACAGCAATTGATCTACAATTATTACTTGTTTACCGTAATAATGGCACACATCAGAATTAGGACAACACATATACATTTGACATTGTTTATGTGCACTAAACTTGAAACAGTCCATTTTCCAATTGAGGCGATGTGAGTGTGTTGGTAGCCTCTGCAACTATCAAGTCGCGCTGCCTGCCAGCTTGGGAAAGAACGGAGACCTGCCACAGGAAGGGAGGGGCAGGAAAAGAGGTGAGAGGAGAAAGCTGGGGCATGCTTCAGTCCATATGTAAGTCTGTCAGTTTATTGTCCTTGTGGGTTGAGATAAGAATGGAGCCGAATAATCTCACCAGAGCCTGGATAAATTCCTCTGGAGGTAAACAGTGGGCAATTGATCTTGATGCTAGATAGCCTGTAGTGTTGCAGCCGAGCAGTGAAAAACACTATTAACAGTTCCACTCGCACAGCCAAATCCCAATTATGAATTAAGAATATTCCCAATATTGAATTAAGAATATTCACCGGCCTCTGAAACCTTCAGCTTCAACTGCAAGGCACGCATCAGCTCCAAGGCGTCATCCAATTTGCGTCTGAGTTCAAGAGTCAAAGCAGTCTGAGAATGCACTGCCTTGCCAACCTCGTTAATCATGACGGACAAGCGAGGGGCCATGGTTCTTGATGCCGCCGTCTTGCCAATTTTCTGGTAGATCAGGGCAGCACATAAGCCAAAAAGTACCAGCCCTGCTGCCATGAGACCAGAAATGAATAAATCCTCGACATGCTCAACGGAGAAAGGCACCAAGCATGCCACACGCCAGGAACTCCAGGAGTCGAGTACATAGCCCACAGGATACGTTCCATCTGGGCAGGCAGGATCCCCCGGTCCTGACCTTCTTGTAGAAAAATGGTGTCAATAGCTTTCAGAGACCAGCTGATCAATTCCATGGTTAATCCAATAGTAGTCCAATAGATCCAGAATCCAATATCGTTTTGAGGAATTCACAGTCTGGTGGAGTAGGGACTTGAAGGTTAAAAGCAGAGAGATAAGAGAGAGTGGAGGAGATGCGACCGCCCTTGTCAGAGTCCCAAGCTCACTTTACACAATGATGTCAGTTCAGTGTTGGTTTTCAGCTTTGCCGCTTCTGTGTAGAAAGTTCTCCAGATTCCTCAAATCTTCTGATTATATTATGGACTGTAGATGATGGAATTCCTAAATTCCTTGCAATTGAACATTGAGAAACATTGTTCTTAAACTGTTGGACTATTTTTTCACGCAGTTGTTCACAAAGTGGTGATCCTCACCTCATCTTTGCTTGTGAACGGCTGAGCCTTTTGGGGATGCTCCTTTTATACCCATCATGACCAAGGTTGGGTAGGATTACTTTGAAATGTAATCCAAAAGTAATCAGATTACAAGTAATCCAAATGTATGTACATACATACATGTAATCTACATGTATTCTTTCAAAGTAATCCTACCCAACCTTGATCATGACACTCAAAATTAGTGTCTTCAGTTCCCAAACACTTATTGAGAATGTTCTGAGGAGACTAGACCAGGATCCTGACTTTGTCACTAACTCCCTCACAGCACTGCAAAATTACAACAAATGCCACTTACACTTCAGGCTGGGAGTCACGGTCGCATTCATGCTGTAACTCAAATGACTCATGGCAACATTCAGGTCTGCAAACGTCTGTACTGGCTTTGTACCGTGATTTTTTGGAAGACACACATTACAAGGAAAGTGGGAAAGTGGGGAAATGGATTTCTGCAGGCAAAATTCACTTGCCATGATTCTGGAAGAAAAAAAAAAGCAATCGAGCTCTTTTCACTGAAGGTTACATGCTTATTTCACCAGTTTGGTCCAATTGCAGCTCCCAGAAAACAACATTTAAAAAAAGAAGCAATTTTCTGTTCTTCATTATAATGATAAGTCATTAAAAAGGCAATCTGCCTGTGTGTCACCCTCCAGGAGAACATAGAGCTGGATTTGGACGACACAGAGCCCAGCATGTCTCTGTCCATAGCAGTGGTAGAACAAGCCTCAAGCCAAGCACTGGTAAGTAACAAAATGCTTTACTTCTTTGATATTTTTTAAAATTAATTGTAATTTTCATGCATGAAAGTAATTTGTTTGAAAATTTGCTTTTCATTGGGTCTCAGCTTTCATAGGTACGGTGGCCCAGAGAGGCTACACCACTACCAAATTAAGACAACACAAGCAAAAGCAGAAATCAACCCAATCACATGGCAAAAATGTGATAAATTCAGAAAAAGTGATTTACTATAGTACACGTTTGTGATAGCGTCATGAAATTTGGGGTGGCACGGGGTTACGGGTAGCGTTGAAAATAGTAACCAAAAGTTGACCACGTCATGAAAATGTAACACATTTCATGACGGCATCACAAAAAAACCAAAAAACAAACAAACAAAAAAACAACAAGACAAAACAAAGAAAAAAAACAACAAAAATGTGAGACTGGGCTGCAGAAAACACTTCATCAAAAACACTTGCAAACATGAGAAAACAAACAAATATGCCTTAGAGCGCATCCAACAAATTAATTTGATAACATGTCTTTGCACAGTGCACACAAAAAGACAAACATGCTGCAAAGTTCCACAACATAACTGAAGTACTACAATAGCAACACAAAAAAAGAAGAAAAAACTTATCTGCTGGAGTGTTCAGTGTACTGCAAAATACAACAACAGAACAAGAGCAATCCAAAATGGACTGCATTTATATAAAATGGTAAATGGACTGCAGTTTTATATAGCGCTTTTCCATCTGCATAAGACACTCAAAGCACTTAACACATCAATGGTTCACATTCACTCCGATGTGAAGCTGCTGCCATGCAAGGCACCCACTACACACTGGAAACAACTAGGGATTAAGCACCTTGAACAAGGGCCCTTAGTGATTTTCCGTTCAGGCTGGGATTTGAACTGAGGATCTTCTGGTCTCAAGCCCAACGCTTAACCACTAGACCATCACTTCCCCTAAATCCAAGATTTGTGACATCTGCCAAGGGTTGACAAGAATTCAAAATAAAAGATATGTAATTTACACCGTGACCTGGACTTTACCTGGATCTGGATTCCACAACACATTGCCATAATTGCGTACTGATCCAGAATGGTCCGACTGATCAAGATGTTGCAATCTGATATTTAATTCACAAGCTGAAACAAAATAGTGTCTTCCTGATCTTTGTTTTACATCATGATGTCGTATCCGTGAAGTAGTTTTGATGTAATCCTTAAAAGTCTACAAAGTGAAATCCTGATCCAGAATCCGGATCCAGATCCAGATCACCTCCAAAATTTAATGGAGTCTTCCATGTCCTAATATCTACCTGTGGTGAAACCTTCTTCAAAATCCGTGCAGTAGTTTTAATGTAATCCTGCTAACAGACAGACAGACAGACAAATAAATAAACGCCGACGATTTTATTACATCCTTGGCAGACGTAATAAAAAATGTAGCAGCTTAAGAGTGGAATTGTCAAAAAAGTAAATACACTTACTCAGTTCTGCTAACCAGGTAGAGATAAAGATAAAAGAGTGCCACAATGCACTGAATGGTCACTATGGAGCACTTGCATGTGCTCAAACTTTTGTTTTTTTCTGTATTTTACAGTGTTTCTCAATTCTCATGTCATTTTTTAATAAGTACCTGTTGTTGATTTGAATTCTAATTGTATTTTTTCTGTATTTGTAAGAACTTTCTGCATTTGCTAGTGTTGCCTTTATTTGGAAGCATTGTGATCTCTCGTGGCCACCCCACATAGGGGAATTACATCACAAACTTTGAGTTATGTTTCCCCCAGTAATTTCTGGACAGCTTTATTGCTCAATAAATATCAGCATTTAGGTTTTAAATATTGAAAGGAGTTTGTTTGGGAGAGAAAAAGATGGCATGAGTCAGAAAAGAAAGCTTACAGAATTGACTTGAAGAAAGAAAATCAATGTTTGGCCTTTGAAGGCTATGAACTGTACCATGGAAACAGACAGAGTTTGGAAAGTCATAGATCAGTGTGTGCACCGTGTTTGAGCACTTTACTTTTTAAAGGGTCCACCACCCTAATGGGAATGTCAGGAGGGCGGAGTGGGCGGTGAACTGCAGTACATCACTTCGCTCAATCAGGAAAAAAAGGTTTCATCAAAGTCAATTCTGAGCTCAATTCCAAAGATCTGCTGTTTAGAATAAAATGACATTTTGATCCAAAAGTTCTACACTCTGACAGTTTTTCCTGTTATTGTCATATGTCCTTAAAGCTCGACTTGATTGTCACGTGTCTCCTCCAAACAGATGCTCTGTTGTCCTCGCAGTCAGTGCAGTGTGCGCTGCTGATGAGGATGTCTCCAGTGTAACTTCCACATGGCCGCTAAAAATAAAATAAATTATATAAAAAAATATAGTTTTTGTGGGTTTGGATCCCGAGCTCCCAGGATGCATTGCAGGCATTAGCCATGCTAACCAATCTGGCTGCTTCAAAGCAGAATAATTCTCCATGGAGCTTGTTGTCATCCACCAAACAATAGTGGTTTATTCTAATTGTCTGTGGCTCATAATTGAAAAGCTTAAATAAAGTTCAGTTTGAAATTTCTGATATATGGCTGTGTATGTACAGCACTGTACTTCTGTGCATACAGTAGTATCACAAGGTCACGCCTGGTGTGCACTTATTCTATCGTCCACACGCAGTTTATTTCAGACAAACTACTTTGTAACATTTTCTATGAGTCTCCATGTAAAGTCCTTGAATCACTGTCGACCTACACAAAGTTTC
This sequence comes from Thalassophryne amazonica, assembly GCF_902500255.1. Classification (NCBI taxonomy): domain Eukaryota; kingdom Metazoa; phylum Chordata; class Actinopteri; order Batrachoidiformes; family Batrachoididae; genus Thalassophryne; species Thalassophryne amazonica. The sequence goes on from NC_047111.1 coordinate 92,565,273, forward strand.
ATTGATGCTGAAACTTTCTATGGTGCATTTACACATAGGCAAGGCGCATTACGAATGTCATATTTGCATCATTCTTGGCACATTTCTGACATTCTTAACATGACTTAACACATCTGAATAGGTTTCTTAATAGAGCGTGTTGGTGCGTGATATTCGTGATTTTCTTGAAGCATGTTTTTGGCTGTCAAAAAAATCTTCCACAGATATCACGCACCACCCTCATTTTGCCTCATGTCATGGAGGTTGCAACTGAGTGTGTTAATCCGTCTCGATTAGTGGTGATCCTTAATAGAGCGTGACAGCATTCTTCTCTGACGTGTGCACAATTAAACCCTGCTGCACTGCATTCAGTTTCATTGCTGCAGTATGCTGAAGAAGGACAGTGACGCCAACTCAGCTAAAAGTTTTGTTTCAATGCTCCTCTGTGCGCTTCTGCAGGTGTTCCACCTGCTGCATGCGCCTGATGTTCAGGAAAATGAGTGAGATGAGAGCTGCGTGAAGCCACACACCTGGCTCTTTCAGTCTCCTCCTCCTTTCTGCACCACTCCATGGCACAGAGCCCAACTAAGCATGCAGTCAAAGTTCTTCTGCTGTGGATTTTGAGGAGCAAACTGGAGCAATCTGAATTGTTCAGAAACTGACGGTTGGATGAATATGCTGTGTGTGTGTAGAGACAATTCACATCATTCACAACATAACAGAACGTAATGATGCACTGTTACGTGCGATAGCGTGCAACAACATGGAACATTATTCTTGACCATGCATAATGGTTCATGATAATTCTCCAGCAACATGTACCATTAATCGTAACACATGGTAACAGGTTGCAGCAGTTCCTGAGGACAGCTGACGCCTCTGTCCTGAATCATTACATTCGTGATCAGGGGCCAAGAATGTATACTTATACTACTGGCATTTGTGACTTGCCATCGTTATGTGTAAATGTAGCTTTAACCCCTCATTATGGTTAAAAATTGCCATTCACTGACTTTCTCACGATTGTTTCAATGTAGTTCCTAAAATTTGGTGCAAACATTCCGTGGATTACAATTTGATCATGGTAAGTTGACTGTTGGGAAGGTGTCGTAGCACGGACCCACAACAGGGGGCGCAAATGAACGGACAATGAATAAGCCAAAAAGGTAACAATTTAATGTTGTGATAATACACAACGAAACGTACAGTAATTTGCACAGTCAATGTAACACCAGGTGACGTGTGGGCAGGCTCGAAGATAGAAGACCCCCGACGAGAGAGAAGCCGCGTCCCACACGGCTTCCACCACCAACGGTCTGAAGAACACCGGAGCCGCCAAGTCCCGAGTCCCCAGGTGGCCTCTGTCTTCGGCTGTCGACCCTGGTACTGCTGGCAGAAAGCAGAAATATGATGAGTGAGTGTGAGTCTGCACACTCAGTAATTCTCAGTCCAAACACAGTTAGGAGGGACCACCTCCACCTCCAAACTAGGAACACACTAGCAGCTCCTGTTACCACTTATCTGGATGGAGTGAGAGGCGAAGACGTCGCTTCTCTCACTGACCGCCAACCCAGCTGAAAGGGCACCACAGGACAACGGCTGCAAACAGATCAGACGTAAGTCACAGTTTAAATTCAGCAGAGAAATTACCTTGGTAATGGTAGTCGATTTCTCGGCGGGGAGGTGGAGTTGCAGTCCGGCTTTTATGGTGGTGATGATGAACGAGTGACAGCTGGTGCAGAGGATGAGTGACAGCTGTCACTTCTTCTGGGTCTGGCGTCCTCTCGTGCTTGGAGCCTGCACTCCAAGCAGGGCGCCCTCCGGTGGTGGTGGGCCAGCAGTACCTCCTCCCCTCCTTGTCCACACAACATTGACTTTCTGATTGAATCCATGTGGCCTGCCAGAAGGGCCACAAATATCATTTTTCACACTTTGCAATTTATTGCAGAAAAAACCTGTTCAGTAACTTCTAATCTTGCATAAAGATTCCTTGGGATGGCTGAATGCAGGAAAATAACTAACTAACTAACTAAATAAAGTTAAAAAATCTCATTGTCCCTGAATTCATCATTCTAAGCTTAATAGCTTATTAGCTCATTATAAAGTTTTTTTTTTCCTTTTCTGCATATAGATTCTACACCTACACAAAGAATTTCACTGACCTTGAATCATTAATGCCACTTTCCCATTACTTGGTCAAAATGACTTTCTTTGTACCAAATTGAAAATCAAAGTAGGTTTTTAATTTATTTTTAATAACTTCTCATGTCCCACCTGAAATACCTTCATAGCCCACCAGGGCAGTGGGCCCAACCTGCAGGCCCACACTTTGGAAATCACTCATAGACAAATGGTGTAAAGTTTATATCAATCAGTAAATCAACTGCAATGAATGCAGTGATGTTACCATGACATCCCATAGGTGTCATAATTAACAGGAAACCATGTTTTCTCAGATATCTCCTCAATGAAGAGGCCTGAAAAGGTGAAACAGTGCTTATAGGGATCTGTTAATGTTTTGACATTAGCTTTTAAATATATAAATATGCTGAAATGATCTCACGTTCATTCGAAAAACACATTTATTATGTGTGTAAGCTTTCAGAGTGTGAAAGCTCTCTGCAGCACTAAGGAGCTAATACGTGCTGTGATTCATGGAAACTTGCATGATACCATTACATGTATGTCAGTTTCATGCTGCAGAGCAGCTCAGACACGGGCCTGTTAGAGAGGGTTTGCATTCGCTTTTGGGCTGCACAGTGACCCGAATACCTTGCGACTTTCGACAGGTGCGGACACTCCGAACAGACGAGGCTCGAGGCCTTCTGTGGCTGATGGAGGAGGAGGCGCTGCAACCTGGGGGTTCAGAGGAGACACTATTGGGACGCCTCTTCAGCTATTATGGACCTGCTGAGGGAGAAAGTAAAGGTAAGGAGATGATTAATTCTGCATTCAAGATGTTGGTAAAGATGGCAAACCCAAGTTGGGAACTTCAGGTCAGGTCTGGGAGCATGTTCCGGTGTTGCATGTTGCTGCATCCATCATACTACAGACCCATTTTGGGGCAACCACCTACACAGACAACTGGTACACCCCCATCTCTTGAAAATAACCACCTATCTGCTGCAGCCAGGTGAAATGTGGGTCTTCTGCAGCTGCTGGAGTCTTCAACACTGAGGCAATGTGCCACATGGCTAAAATGTTTTAGCTGACATTCCCTCTCAATGCAAATCATGCATTTGAGTCTCCCTAAGTGAATGTTCACTGGACATAAAGTGATTCCAAAGGTACCCAAGCATCCTCTGAAGAGACCTAATACCAAAGAGTTGTCATCTTAGGTCACTGGTTCGCATCCCAGTGTTAGAATACATCCCAGTTGTATCGACATGGGAGCTTACATGCATATGCATACATACAAACACAACTGGGATATGTGGGATCTACTTGAAGCTATTTGAGATCCAGAGCATGTGTACAGGTTAATGGACTCTCATGTGGTCAAAACATACACTCACCAGTTATATTCAATGTTAACCATCTGGGGCTGACGCCGTGGTATACGAGACCACGTTTTACTAAATTCTGAATAACTTTTTAATGATATGAGATAGAAACTTACTTTTTTGCTGAAAAGTTAACTCCACGGACTTTCAAGCCAGCCATCCACCATCTTTGTACTCCTCATAGAAGCTTTGTGATGACGTGCGCAATGTGAGTGTACAATCAGAATTGGTTCACCGTCACATGGTTTTCCAAAATCCAATCGTAGGGCAGATTTACCTCACGTGATACACCAAAGATTGTTTTTAGGAGTGATGTGTTACTAGTTGGCCCGTTTGAATAGCCCCCTGACCAGAGGTGTCAAGTAACGAAGTACAAATACTTCGTTACTGTACTTAAGTACACTTTTTAGGTATCTCTTTTCTGCCTACTTCTGACTTCTACTCATTACATTTTCACACAAGTATCTGTACTTTCTATTCCTTACATTTTTAAAACAAACAGCCTCGTTACTCTTGGCTTCAGTTTAATGTTTATATATATATATATTTCACGTCATGTGCGCCTGTAATCAACTTTTCTGCAGCACGGCTTTGCTATGAACCAATCCAAGCAGTGGTTCGCAGATTGAAGCAATGCTTCGACCTATTGCTTCGTTTATTCTTTCTTTCTTTCGCTTAACTTTCCCCCGCTAAAACCCTAAAGAGCATACTTCTGTGAGTATTATTTACCTTTTCTATGTTAAACCGACCTGTTATGGTCTTCTGAAACAGTTGATAGATGTATTTTATAACTTAAAAACGGGAGCGCCGCTAACGCGTTAGCATGTCTATGGCATTTTCAATGTTAAAAGTTAGCATTAAGCAGCTCTCATCACATTCGGGTGCATTTGTTTTGAAAATGTAATATTTCTTAAATTTATTTTTGTTTATATATTAATAATCTAATGATTATTATATACAATTTTAGAGAAAAAGGCAAAAAGAACCTGAATAGAAACACAACAGAAAATATAAAAGCAACTAACAATGAACATACATACATAAATAAATGTTTCCTGTGAACACCTAGTGACTCTTACACCTCCACTTCATCCCTGTCTTATTTAATGATAATTTGTTTCGGTGAAACCATATGTTCAATGTGTTAATTTCTTCAGTGATTTCCTCCAGAACTATCTGCCAAACTAGAAAACTGCTGCATCCTTGTAAGAGCAGAATACTACTGGAATGAATCTGAATAAGGAAAGTTGTTTTTTCCTTCACTAAATGGATGCTGCACTCACTGCAGTTTATTGTCTGGAATAGTCCCAGATTGCATTTCAGAGCTCCTAGAATTGAAACATTTTCGTGCAGGTGGTGTTGGGGGGTAATTTTGGGTTTTGGGTCTTAGGCCACATGTAGAACAAATCAGTTTTTAAATTAAGCTTTCAATTCATATAGTGGCATCTGCCTTTTTTTTTTTCTTTTTTTTTTTAAAAGGTTACTTTATACTTTTATACTTTAAGTAGGTTTTGGAGTACATACTTTTTCACTTTTACTCGAGTAAAGAGGTCAAGTTGATACTTCAACTTTTACCAGAGTGTTTTTAAACTGCAGTATCTATACTTCTACTTAAGTAACAAATGTGTGTACTTTTGACACCACTGCCCCTGACTGCTCCAATGCGCCCTGCGCCATTACGCACAGCGATCAGTGAAAGTGAGCAGATGGAGGGCCTCTTATACAATCTCACATGCTCAAACAAAGAGTGTGTGAGTATCAGGATTGCTCCAATAGTTTTCCTGTGAATGTTATTGGATAAGCCTGTGGCAAGTTCTCTCGCTCCGGCGTAAAGCACTGTTTACCATATCAATGGAGCGAGGGGGGAGGGGCTGCTCCTCAGAGTGTAAATGGGCCAAAGTGTGAAAGCTGCTTTCAGAGAAGGAGAGAACAAACACACAGTCAACTTCAGAGAAGTAGAAGTTTGTGATGTGACCTTTTTGTAATAGCAGACAGAAATTGCTTTGAGATGAAGACAAACAAAACGCATAGACCATTTTGTATATATTGTTCAAAATGTGCATTTGTGTTTATTGTTTGAACCTTTTTGTTGTACAGTCTTTCACACAAGAGCCCAAATTACCTTTATAAAGTGTCAAAACAGTTTATTATAATTTGCTGTGTGTTTTGAATAAATGTGTGTGAAAATTATTTTCCGCTTTATTTTTTCCTTTTTTATTTCTGATTGTAAACCTTTATTACACTTATAAAATACTATATTCTGAAAGTACAGGTTGTCCTGAAAAAACCCCCATAAAACTTGATTGTGGGATGCAGGGAGAGCTGTTAAAAGCAATAATAAAACATTTATGCCAGGCAAGTGAACTGTCCAAAAAATGTCCTCCGACCACAGAGGGTTAATGGGACTCTGTTTTGAGCCATCGATCATTGTCATAACTCCACGCTATATGTATGTTTGCTGAGCTGCAGCATTCCTATCCCTGCATGCGTTGTTTGATTTTGTTGGTTTGTTATTTTTTAGTATGGCCAAAACAGATGGTCAACCCACAGAGTCTGGTCTGCTTGAGGTTTCTTCCAAAAATCAAAAAAACTCACCTGAGGGAGTTTTTCCCTTACCACTTTTTCCAGTGTGCTTGCTCAGGGGGTGAGGGAAATTTAAACTGTACTCGTATGCGTATTTAGCCTCAGGGCAATCTTTGTTATAATTTGGCACTGTATAAATAAACTGTATTGAGAGCAGGGGTGGTGGCCAAGTGGTTAATGCGCTTGGTTTCAGTTCAGAAGGTTCTGGGTTCAAATCCCACCCCTGCCACATTTCTCCATGTAATGTGGAGTTGCATCAGGAAGGGCATCTGGTGTAAAACCTGTGCCAAATCAACATGCAGATCCACCTTGGATTTTCTGTGGCGACCCCGAGTGCAAACAAGGGAGCAGCCGAAGGGACTTACTTACATAAATAAACTGTAATGAAATTGATTTGAAGATTGAGGTTGAATGAGTCAAATCTGGATGGAAAAAATTCACATTAGGTTAATTTTTTTGTCACTGCCCTCGGCCAAACCGATGTCTGAAGACCTGTAATTGGCCAGCCACAATCTCCGACAACTCTTGTTGATTAGTACAGTTAAATGCGCAAGCCACATTTCCTTTCAGGGCTCAATAAAGTACTGCATTTCTTAACTGAACATTTCAACTAAAAATTTTGCCTTCTGTCAAAAAGTGAGTGGATGCCAGAGAATGTTTTCATGAATGGTGCAACCTTTTTAAACTATTCAAATTGACCTAATGGAAATGTTTGTTACTGGCTACAAAAGGTCTTCTCTCAAAATATTGAACATTTTAATACTAAAATAAGTATTAGGTTGGGACCAGATTTTCATGAAATCATGAAATTGCGCTTTTTTATGTGCAACATACCTCACAAATGTGTCTTCCACTAACACCAGGTCACACTTTCCTCCTAAAGAGTGAGAAGGATAATCATTTCCTGCTGGGTCACAGTCATGGGACTGACTGGGTGGAGTATAGTGCCCGTGGGTGGTTGAACTACGCCAAGCAGAATCCTGCCTCCACCAATGCTGCGAGCCTTCTGCGGGACTCCCAGAAGTAAGAATTCCAAAAACATGGTGCATAATTCAATAGGCTAATACCTTAGGTGGTTCCGGTTGATGCATAGCATCTCTTGCAGGAAGATCATCAGCTCGCTGTTCACGAGCCGAGCGGGTGGAGCCACAGTTTTGTCCAGTTCCATCGCTGGTGCAGAAAGTGCATCTCAGCTATCCTTGAGACGGGCCACAAGCATGAGGAAAACCTTTGGAACAGGGGTGGCTGCGGTTAAGAAGAAATCCCAGTGTATCCAGATCAAACTCCAAGTGGTGAGGAGACGACACTGAGATTAGTTTGTATCATCTTCACCAAGGAGGTTATATTTTCACCCGTTTGGTTATTTGTTGGTTTGTTAGCAGAATGTCAGCGTACACCCGAGTCACGTTGAGCAAACTGAGAGATAAACCAAAAATTTGACTTTTGACCACAATGACATTGACCTTTGCCACAAGAAACCCCTTAAAGTCAAAACAGGGATCAACCTACATCATGCACACAGATTATTTGTTGAAAATACGTCAGCGCAGTCTCATTTGGACCCTGCGTGATATTTGACCACTTAAGGGGAACATCCGCTCCCATTGTGCAATATATACACAGTATAACTTCACACGGAAAAACGGTGTACTGTTTTGTTCTTGGCTGCAATCACCAAAGCAGTCACAAAAAGTGCAGTTTTTACAGTTCCCAGTGGAGAAGGGAAGACGAAGCCAACGGGAGACGTCGTGTCGGTAAGTGTTAGCCTACACAGCTAACCAGAGTAGCTGCGTTCTCTCACCTGCAAACCTGCCTCGACATGTTTGAGCTCCGGGTCATAAACAAACCGCAACACATGTCCACTTTCCACCTCATCGTCACTTTTTCTTTGCATTTTCACTTTGATTGTGTGTAAATCTCAGAGAAAGTGCCGTGTTTCTGTCCCCGGAAGTAGAGAAATTACATCATATGCGTCATATTTGACCCCTTTAGCGCCCGCCCTCAAACGGGACTGCACTGCCCAATTGGTCCAAGCAGTAGTGGAACAAACAGTCGAATACACAAACGAACAAATATTTCTCGAATTACAGTATAAGTCGGTGGATGGCATTGCATTGATGGTTTTGCTGTTTCCTCCAGATCCCCCTAACCCACCTCTGTATTTTCTAGGATGCACTTCTTGACATGGTGCGACGGTCCAGGATTCACTTTGTTCACTGCATATTGCCAAAGGCAGATGCCCTCAAGGCTCTGAGTGGATCTCTGTTTAAAGAAGGAGAATGTGATGCTCAGGGGGAGAGTGGAGATCCCACTTTAATGCAGCTCGATGTAGCCTTGCTCCGTGCTCAGCTCCGTGGCTCCAAGTTGCTGGATGCTCTCCGGATTTACCGACAAGGTGAGTTTGCTGCGGAAATTCTTCACTTACAGAACCTATTATCCACGTGCCGGGCCAAAAATCTGAATTGAATTCCCATTTCTCTTTTGCATGTTGTTATTCAACGCTGACCTCCACAGGCTACCCCGATCACATGGTCTTCTCTGAGTTTCGTCGGCGCTTTGATGTGCTGGCGCCGCACCTCACCAAGAAGCATGGAAGGAATTACATAGTGAAGGACGAGAAGAGAGTAAGTCAGTCAGAGAGAGAGAGAGAGATAGAGAGAGAGTAAAATATACACCTCTGCCTGTGGCCAAGCACAGTGAAGATTAATGTTGTGAAGAGTCGGCTTCATTACATCTGGCCCTGATTTGTCAGCAGCCGACTGACAGAGAAATAACCCTTCATCCATCAGAGCTTTTGTACTGATCTAATCGACTTAACCTTATCAGGAACCCGCCTGTTAAGTAGACAGATCTCTATTGTGGCTTAGAAAGTGCTTTGTTGTATTCAAAGCTACAGAAAAAATGTTGAGGTAGATCACTGTGATGGAAATTAGTTGCTAAGTTTTGCCAAGTGCTAGTGCTGAAAAATGATGCCAACATGGAATTGCCAAATCGCAGATTCCATGGAATGGTCGCTTGATGCTGGCTCCAAAAAGGCGTTAATCCCCACAGATGCCATGTTAAAATCACCAATTTTACAGCAGAAATGTTAAAATCACCAACTTTACAGCAGAAATAAACATGTTTATAACTTTGTTTAAAAAACAGCAAGAATTTTGGTCTCTTTATTTAGTTTACTTGTTGATGACAGCTGTATGGGGAGAGGGGAGTGAAGATATTTTAAGATGTAAAGTTATGAGCAGTTAGGGCTTAGTTGCTTTCGGTGACAGCAGGAAACCACTAAATATATATATTAGATAATATGGTTTGGCATAGGTTTAACTGTAATATGTATACAGTAGTGTTCAGAATAATAGTAGTGCTATGTGACTAAAAAGATTAATCCAGGTTTTGAGTATATTTCTTCTTGTTACATGGGAAACAAGGTACCAGTAGATTCTCACAAATCCAACAAGACCAAGCATTCATGATATGCACACTCTTAAGGCTATGAAATTGGGCTATTAGTAAAAAAAAAGTAGAAAAGGGGGTGTTCACAATAATAGTAGTATGGCATTCAGTCAGTGAGTTTGTCAGTTTTGTGGAACAAACAGGTGTGAATCAGTGTGAATCAGGTATCCCCTATGTAAGGATGAAGCCAGCACCTGTTGAACATGCTTTTCTCTTTGAAAGCCCGAGGAAAATGGGACGTTCAAGACATTGTTCAGAAGAACAGCATAGTTTGATTAAAAAGTTGATTGGATAGGGGAAAACTTATACACAGGTGCAAAACATTATAGGCTGTTCATCTACAATGATCTCCAATGCTTTAAAATGGACAAAAAACCAGACACGTGTGGAAGAAAACAGAAAACAACCATCAAAATGGATAGAAGAATAACCAGAATGGCAAAGGCTCACCCACTGATCAGCTCCAGGATGATCAAAGACAGTCTGGAGTTACCTGTAAGTGCTGTGACAGTTAGAAGACGCCTGTGTGAAGCTAATTTATTTGCAAGAATCCCCCGCAAAGTCCCTCTGTTACATAAAAGACATGTGCAGAAGAGGTTACAATTTGACAAAGAACACATCAACTGGCCTAAAGATAAATGGAGGAATATTTTGTGGACTGATGAGAGTAAAATTGTTCTTTTTGGGTCCAAGGGCCGCAGACAGTTTGTGAGACAACCCCCAAACTCAGAATTCAAGCCACAGTTCACAGTGAAGACAGTGAAGCATGGTGGTGCAAGCATCATGATATGGGCATGTTTCTCCTACTATGGTGTTGGGCCTATATATCGCATACCAGGTATCATGGATCAGTTTGGATATGTCATAATACCTGAAGAGGTCATGTTGCCTTATGCTGAAGAGGACATGCCCTTGAAATGGGTGTTTTAACAAGACAATGACCCCAAGCACACTAGTACACGAGCAAAATCTTGGTTCCAAACCAACAAAATTAATGCCTTGCAGATGTGAAGAAATCATGAAAAACTGTGGTTATACAACTAAATACTAGTTTAATGATTCACAGGATTGCTAAAAAAGAAGTTTGAACATATTAGTTTTGAGTTTGTAGCGTCAACAGCAGATGCTACTATTATTGTGAACACCCGTTTTTCTACTTTTTTTTACTAATAGCCCAATTTCATAGCCTTAAGAGTGTGCATATCATGAATGCTTGGTCTTGTTGGATTTGTGAGAATCTACTGAATCTACTGGTACCTTGTTTCCCATGTAACAATAAGAAATATACTCAAAACCTGGATTAATCTTTTAGCACTGCTATTATTCTGAACACTACTGTATGTCCTGAACATGAATGAGCGAAGTGTTTGTGGCTTTTTACAGCTTTTTACTTTTTTGTGCCATTTCTGGTTTGTGCCTCTGTCTACCACAGAGCGAACTTCGTGGCACTTCACTCATATTAATGGACCATCTAATAATTTGTTGCTCTGCTCTTTCTATCAAGTGAAATTTTAGTATTTTGTATGTTAGCACTGTTAGCTTTACTTAGCACTTATCCATAGCTTGCTGATGTTAGCTCCATTGTTACTCCAGGTTTACTGAGGCAATATTCCGGTCATGATTATTAATAACTGCATCCAAGCCACCTATTATGAAACCCATCAATCAATCCACAAAAAATATGTTCTAATCAAACACTCCAGGTGAGATTAGGCTATTAGCCTTAGCTTGTTTGGTAAGTATGAGATGACGTGTTCACATTTCATGCATCACACTGGTTTTGCCCATGCGCCACCGCTTTACTTGAGAGTTAGGCACTGTCAAGATAGTCACATTTGGAACCAACCCCATTTGGGTTTCAAACTGGCTCTTCAGAAATGTTGTTGGTGACATCATGGAGGGTTTGTCCGGTAAACACTCAGTTTATGGTTTTTGCCTGAATTCTATCTCAATTGTATTTTGCAACCTTTGTTTTTAATAGTGAATAGTCTAGCAGTACAGGTGTTTTGTTCACTGAGCCATTGCAAAAGAAACCCTGTATTGAAGAAAAAAAAAAACAGACACAGAAGTTTGTTTATATAGAGAGAGAGAGAGAGAGAAAGAGAGTGAAAGAATGGGGTTAAGGCATAGAAAAGCTCTTTTCCCCTGTGTCAGTGTATTGAGGTTGAGTTTCTGTGGAAACACCAGCAAACAAAAGCCCCTCAGTGCTCATGGCAAATTTCTCCTGGTGTAATCGAGATGTTTCTTTCAGCCTGGAGGCTCCAATAGGAGCAAGAAAAAGCTGAGAGTGACATGCTAAAGCTGGTAGATGGACATAGAGAGGCTCCATAGCTGGCGTAGCCAGAGGAACGCTCGGGGGTCATGAGGAAATTGTCTGGCGCAAATGAATTATTTTGACTGTTTACCATGTTGCACAACAAAATACTGCAGTGAATGGATGTGAGCGGGAAGAAAAAGTCGTACCATCCCATTAGCTCATCACAGTCACTTTGGACACCTGTTGCAGTGTCTGCAGTAGTTCCTGTTGTAAAAGTGTGTGTCCATTTGTATTTGCGTGTATATGCATGTGTGTTTGTGTGCTTTTACCCAGGCTGTAGAGGAGCTTTTGGAGTCCTTGGACCTGGAGAAGAGCAGCTACCACATGGGTCTAAGCAGGGTAAGTAAAGGAAACACACCTTCAACCTAGTTAAACACCTTTAAGATTAAACCTGGGTAAATAACTACAAAATGATTGGGTAACAAGTTTCAGCATTAACTCTATAGTTCTTTTGGCTTAAGTCTGCTTAACTCGCAGGGGTCCATGAACTTGCTGGCGAGTTCATGCCAATGTTTTATTTATTTATTTTTTCTAGACCCTTGAGGGTTAATGTGCCAACAAATGTCCATATTTGTCAGAAAGTCAAAAATCCTCGCTTGACCATCTATGGTGCAAGGTTTGAAGTGCATGAGACAAGTGCATTTGGGGCGTGCCCAACTCCTCTTTGGTATTTATAGGGCATATAATCTGAGAGCTGTATTTAGTCAGCTAATTAGTCATGGGTGTGTTTTTGGCATAACATAATTACACCAGTCAGATTTTGATCTGTCATCCCCTTTAAGAATCTGAGTGTGCTGGAACCTGGTACACTGCTATTTAGACAGTTGCATCAAGTGAGAGGTTTTATGAAAAGTTAATGGATCTATGCACAAGTCATTAAAACCCATGAGTGGAGAGCAACCGCCAAAGCTCCTTGAAGTGAAGCACTGAAGCAATAACAAGTTTTGTAGTTTTCCTTTTGTGTTAACTGCTGCCAGTTTTAATGTGTGTACAAGCAAAGTATAAACAGATTGTGAACCTGCCTATGTAAGACGTATCTGAATGTTGTGCAACATGAACAGCAATAAAGTGTGCTTGACATTAATCAATCAATCAATTTTTTTATATAGCGCCAAATCACAACAAACAGTTGCCCCAAGGCGCTTTATATTGTAAGGCAAGGCCATACCATAATTATGTAAAACCCCAACGGTCAAAACGACCCCCTGTGAGCAAGCACTTGGCTACAGTGGGTACATTGGACATTAGACCAATTTGTTTTTGGTTTCAATGGTGCAGTCGCTTTCTGCTGCCTCACAATTGCTGTAATCCAACGCTGTGCCTGACCACACCTCATTTTAAGACCAACACACTCATGGTGCACAAACATGCAAAACTATCGATCATATTTGTGCTGTCCTGTGGACTGTGTTGTGCCAGATAGAAGATAGCACCATAATGTCTTAGAAACAGATATTAAAGCTTGAACATCATTAAAATATTCTATAGACATTGAAATGAACAATTATTAAAACAAAACAACACAACAAATAAGTTAACAGCCATGCTAAAATCTCAAATGTATAGCAAAAATAAATGCATTAACAACCTCTTGCAAAAATAAAAATAAAAATAAAAAAAATGGTCTCTGTAGCTCCTTTCACTTTTCTTGACAATTTTTTCATGGGGGTGAGAGGAGGTGATATATAATTAATCTGTTTAATTTATTCCTAAAATTATGAATAATTAAAGGCGTGGTCACTTTTAGTGACAGCTACTGTGCCGGGTCAAGGGCCTTGCTAGTACAGGACACTACATGCTGAGAACCCGACTGTATTTGTCCTTTCTGAGCATTTTATGACAAATATCTGAGATAACATGGATTGCTGTGCAGTTTATTTTACTAATGGTTCATAAAAGAAGTTGGTGCTCCAGTATTTCCATTGAGTGGAATATGGTATTATGTCATTTGTATGTTAGCATTGTTAGTACTAATTAAGAGATATTGTTGGGTTGGTGACATTAGCTACAGTGATAGTTCTGCAGTTATAGAGGAAATATGCCGGCTGTAGTTTTTAATCCAACCATTTTGCAAAAAACATGTCTTAATCAATCACTGAAATTCAGGTGACCTAGCCTGTTAGCTTTAGCTAGTCTGATAACTTAACGTCATAGGTGGGTGTGTTTTGGCTCCCCGAGGTTTTGCAGATCTTGCCCATACTCCACTTCTTTACCCAGTATTGCGTTGACCAAAAGCTAGATGGAGTCAGACACTGACAAGATGGTGACATATTGAGGCACCCCATTTCAGTTCCAGGCATGATATTCAGAAAACCTATGGGCGACATCATGGAGGATTTATCAAGTGTATCGTATATACAGTCTATAGGTTGGAGCCTATTACCTGACCAGAAGGGTAAATTCAGTCAGTCTGCTTTCTTCAACCTTTCACTAGAGGTGAGTGTTGGCGGTTGTTTACCAATAACCCTCTTTCTCTTTGCTTCTTTTTGGGGAATTGCCAAGCCTTAGCGAAGAACTACCCGAGGACCCCGTGCCTCTTTGTGGCTGTAATCCTGATTATGCTTTCTACTGGGCTCATTACATCAAATTCTTGCAAGAGAGGGTACTCTTTGTTTTTCACCGCAACCGTTGTGAAGTAATCGCTGCCTGGCAGAGGCTGGCACGCTGATGTCTAATCCTATCAGCTGGAAAGTCGCCACCAGCCAAGAAAGGACATCAAAGGAAACAATAAAGTACAAAACAGTGGAACTTGTGCTCTCAGAGACACAGAGCATAGGGCCCCCATTAAAACATCACACGGGGACAGTTTGGAGGGAGTTGCACATGAGGCCAGACGCTGGAGTTTGAAATGAGCTCAGAAGTAGACAAATGCAGTTTGGCCATTCACAAAGAATTCCTTTGGCATTGTAGAAGCATGCCTGCCAGTTAGACCAACCCTCAATATTTTTAGTTCTTGGCAAAATAAAATCTCCCATTAGAGAGGGCTAATTGATCTAATGCTGAAGCAGTGTCCTTCATGTCATTGAACGCATCACTCTGTGATTTTTAGATTCTATGTATGTAAAGCTGCTTTGTTAACAGATCCTATATGAATGAGGTTAAAAAAAAATCACCAAGACTCATTTTGAGACCTTGCTCTGTCCTCGTCTGTCCATTCTAATAGTTTGCAGTCACCATCTGGAATTCAGAATACCTTTGAGCAAGGCTGGGATGTGATCGTCCTTCTGCTGGCTGTTTATTTATGTGTTCCACCTGTGGCTCAGGTTCGAAAAGCACAAGGCTGATTGTCCATATAGACTTCAGTAAGATTTAAATGTCCAAGGATTGCACTGTTTCCTACTGGTTTCTTACTTCAACACACATTTTTTTTTTAATAGAGTTTCTTAAATCAGTTTTCTTGTGTTTCACACCAAAAGGACATTTACTGAATTACATTTCTTCCTACATGAAATTAGCACTGGGTCACTTGTTGTGAACTTTTGTCCTTTGCTGAGGAGTTGATTTGCTTTTCTGTGTGCATTTGTGTTTTTGAGCTAGTTGTTCTTCAGGGCCGGTACCTTGGTGAAGCTTGAGGAACAGCGAGATGAGCAGACCAAATGTAATCTAACCCTCTTCCAGGCTGCGTGCAGAGGCTATCTGGCAAAGCAGGCTTTCAAGAAAAGAAAGGTAGGGAAGAAATGACCTCACATGATGTTACAGACACATGTGAGCTGCAAACATTGAGACAACACAAAATGAGAAATATGTTCAAACAAGAGAAACATCATATGCATTAGTTCAGGCCAAGGTGACAAATCTGGAGGTGGTCTTTTTTTTTTTTCTTTCGTGAAACCCATTTATTTTTTTAAGCTTATGGTAAGGTTGATGTCAAATTTTGGGCCAAATTTCAACAAGATATCTTTTTTTAGAAGTAAAGCGGCACTCTTGTTTTCACTGAACAGGCAAAAACCTCATTAGAAGTGTTGAGCTGCACAGAGTTTCTCTGTGGACGTAGGCATGTTTGTCTCACTAAATGTAAATACATTTTTAAAATGACTGCTTTTTAAAGTTAGCCACTTACCTTAGCCTCTTAGCTCCTCTGAGTAATTACAGTTTGATTGTAGAGGACGAACTTGTTCTGTAAGACACAGAACCTTAACACGTTTATTTACATTTAGTGAATAAAGCATGATTGTTTCACTAAATGTAAATAAGCTTTTTTAAGATAACTGACTTTAGAGTTAGCTGCTTACCTTAGCTTCCGCAGCTGGTGCTACAATCCTCTGAGAAGTCGATAGCAGATGAGCGACTAGTTCTGTAACACACCGCCCCATAAAGTCTTTATGTAAATTTAGTGAGGTGAACATGTGCACATTTATCTTCACAGAGAGACTTTCCATGCAACCAGACAAGTGTAATGGCATTTTTGATGACAATAAATGCATTTACTCTGAGACAACAATTAAATTAGCTGGTTAGCCCACGGTGGTGTGCAAGTTAAAAATAATAATGTGCCACTTAAATACATTTTTGTCCTGACTGAAAAAAGAAGAAGTCAGTTTCAGCATTTTATCCGGATATTCCACTGTTAAAGGAGATTTTATTAATGAAAGACGTGCGGACGTGTCCGTGCGTCGGGACACAGCCACCGCGACGCTCCGCCACAGGAAAAACACCTCCGTGTTGATAACCATTTGTAAAATCCAGGCGGCTTTTGATGGATTCAGTGGAGTGAGTATCTGAGAAATTGTTTAACAGCTGGGCATGTTCCAACTTGTCCTTAAGGCTTCCAACAGAGGTGTTTTTCCTGTGGCGGTGCGTCGCGGCGGCTGCGAGCCGACGCTGCAATCCGTCCGCACGTCTTTCATTAAAAAAATCTCCTTTAACAGTGGAATATCCGGAAAAAATGATGAAACCGACTTCTTCTGAAACTTCTCTGTTCTCTCACGACGTCCTGGATCAATAGAGCCTGAAATGTGGAGGTTTTCAGATTGAAACAGGCTGACAATGGCGCCTGGGAGCGCTGCGCGACGTCCCGCTCCTTGGGAAGTCCTTAAAGCGACAGTATCACCTCAAAATCTCTCATCAGCCGTTAAAAGTTTCACCGAAAACCAGCTGAATTTTTCGAACTGTGTCCACTTCGATGTGCCTCACAGGTTTTGAAAAAATTTTGATCAAACAAAGCGCCAGTCTCTCAGCAACTTCTCAGACAAAGGAATTCCAACGAGGGGGCTGGACCACACCTCCCACAAGGCGTGCTCACAGGTGAATGACGTCACCGACAGGCGTGGAAAAACTCACGCATGCGCACGAGGGTTCAAGCATGTCTGACGTAAAAACATATGAATGAAATCCATATAGTTTTTGAAAAAAAATAAAAAGGACCTATGCTTTATTGACTGACCTTGTATGATCATCGTGACGCAACATGGCGGCCTCCATGAGGGGGCCTGCTGTCATGTTGATATGAAAGGCTCAGTCTAAGCTCATGAAAACACTTTGATTGTTGTTTCAGGTAACTATACACTAATGAACACACGGTTGTGAATACTATATTCCAGGGGTTTTCAAAGTGTGGGAGAGTAACACTCCCCCCCACTGACACACATACACACAATTTCTACATCTTCGTGTGTTTCTTTTTTTTTTTTCTTTTACACACGTTAAACACATTTTAAATATGTTTGTATTTTTAAGGAACTGTATGTATGTGCACATTTTACAGCCTTTGTAAACATTTTAAAACATATTTTTAAAGAACTTTCTATTCTTTCACACATTTTACACTCTTTTCAAACATTTTAAACATGTTTTTGATAAACTTTCTGTTATAATATTTTTTACCTTTTGTCATATTTTAAAATTGTTTTTTAAAACATTTAAACATCTCTGTGTGTTTTTAAACATCTCTAACACATTTTAACATAAATAATATTAATTAATCTTTTATACATATTTAGTCTCTCGTCTAGTCTCACCTCTTGTTTAGCGCGACCAATGAGTCTGGGTGTTTGACGTGCGCAGGCAGCTGATGTGGGGATGCGCTGTAGAGAGGAGCAAATGAAGATTGTCCTCTACTTTCTTCTTTTTTTGGTTGCACCAAACTCTGTCTTCTCACTGGTAGATTTACGCACAAAATATTTATCCATTTTGCTCCTGGCATGTTAGCTAACAATGACTACGTTTACATGCAGCCAATAACCCTTTCATAACCCTTTCAGAACCAGAATTTTAGCAATAACCCGGTTGCGCACGGCCATGTAAACACCCGCAAAATCCCGAATATGCTCATATTCCGGTTTTTAAAAACCCGAATATGACCCCTGGGTTACTCCTTTTCTAACCCGAATATCAGGTTGTGTTCTGTGCATGTCCTATCCGCAAGGAATCTTGGTCTTTTGAGTACGGCAATTCCTTGTATGCAGCGCGCGCAACCCTCTGGACACCACAGAAGCAGAGGTAAACAAGCATGGGGAAATCCAGACGCAGCAACACAGCACCATACTTTCGGAGCGAGGAGGAAAACGAGTACTTCATTATTATAGTGAAAGATATGAATATGTCTTTTATTGACGGTAAAAAGTACCGAGATAGCGACATTTACAAGAAGGTGGCCAAAAAGTTACGCGAAGCAGGATTTGCACGAACGCCAGACAAAATCAAGCACCGGTGGAAGACGTGCGTCGCTGTTTAGATGGGGATATTCCAAATGATACCAATGACCATGTATACAGGAGTAACTCTGTCTGCTTAAGCATGTAAACGGGTTATTCCTAATGATTCAGAAACCGGAATATTGACTTTATCCTGATTATTAACGGCATGTAAACATAGCCAATGTTTTCTGTTTCCTTTTTCCCCTTCTTTTGTTGCTTAACACTGTTTACAGTTATTTTTTGCACCTGCCCCGCCAAAGAACTCTGGCCACCCCGGGGGAGGTGGGGGTCATGCCTCACAGTTTGAAAACCACTGCTATATTCCATTTCTGCAAATAAACACACCTAAATTCTACACACTGTGCCCTTCACTGAAGTGTAACTTCCTCCTTTTTTTAAAATCAGGCCCGATGTTATTCTGTTCATATTATTCTTGATTCAATTAGTCAACACCGAAGCACGAGACCAGAAGCTGCGCTGTGCTGGATTACTGAGTGGCTTTCATTCCGCTCCGCTCCTCTCCATGTGGAATGTTCCTGTTCAGCATAAGAATAATCTTTGTTTAAAAGCGCCCACTTGTGCCCTTGCCGTTATCACCGCACACCCCCGGTCTGCCATTCTGTCTCAGCAGGTAGAGGGTAATTTGCCTCTGGAAGATTTCAGATGAGTTCTCCTGGAGCTGGTTGATGTCTGTTACTGAGAAGGACTCACAGGTTTTGTTAATTGACATTCGTTGACATGTGGATCTGTGCCGAATCTATGTGACATTAATGACAACGGCAATTTCTGTTTTTTTTTTCTTTCTTTTTTTTTTTCCTTTTCTGTTTTTTTTTTCTTTTTTTTTCCTTTTTGTCTTTCAAACATTTTAAAGTCTGTTTTTTTTTTTTTTTTTTTGCCTCAGCAGACACTTACCACATTGGGAGTTTTGTCCTTGAGGTACCCTCTGAAAGCTCTTTATATTAGCATTGAAGTTTATGTAAAAGTCCAACCGTAAGCTAGCTTTAGGTTTAAACGAATAGGTATCTTTCTCCTTCACTGCGGCAGAGCAAGTCAAGATATACCATCATCACACAGGGGATTTTAAATGAAATCTCGCTCCTTTGTACCTTGCTTTCCCATATCTTCACATTGAAGAAGCATGAATTCTGCCATCAGCACGGGCATATTAAGCCGCTTTTAATGGTGGTGGGGGGGTTGGGCAACTGAGCTTGGCCTCATCCTGATGGCATAGTGTGATACTTCTTCTGCACCAGGAAATGGGTGGCCACCCAGAGGGAAAGTCACAGTTGTAGTGGTCTGGCTATAATAGTGATGCTATATACTACTACCCGTCTGCAGCAGGTCCAAAATTCTGCAGCAAGGCTGCTGTCTCGCTCAAACAGAAGGACTCATATTTCTCCTATTTTAAAGTTTCTTCATTGGCTCCCAGTGTCGTAGCGTTTCCATTTTAAGATTCTAGTGTTGACTTTTAGAGCTTTGCATGGTCAGGCTCCCCCCTACATTAGAGACTTGTTATGTCCGTACGCTACCGCTTGGAGCCTGAGGTCAGTGGATCAGAACCTTCTGAGGGTCCCTCGTACCCACTTTAAGACCCGAGGAGATCGCTCTTTCCAGGCCATTGCACGGAGGCTCTAGAGTAATCTCCCTTTGTTTCTTCGTTCGCTGGACTCTGTCGATGTTTTTAAGAGCAAGCTTAAAACCCATCCGTTTCTCCTGGCATTCAAACCTTAGTAGTGGGAGAGCTGTTTTATGACCACTTTGTGTGTCTTAGCATTATTTTATTGTGATGTACATTGTATTTTTTTTCTCAGAATTTTTATGTGTGTGTCTTTTGTGAAGCACCTTGTGACTTTCCTTGTCTGTGAAAGGTGCTAAATAAATAAACATTACTTACTTACTTACCACTTACTTACTAGTGCTTGGAAAATGGGAGTTGCGGCTGGTTTCCCATGTGGCCGTTTAATCATATTGATTTCTCAGTCCCACATGATACCAAGTGCTGAACTCATTGAGAGATTCACTTACCTCAACAATGACATTAACGCTTCCATAAGCTTACAGTCTATGAGGTCCAAAGAGCTTATGGAGTTATGAGTGTGCTGGACAAGATCATCTTTGACTGAAGATGAAAGTCCAGTTCTTTAAACTCTTCATTCTTATGGTTTTAATGTAAATGGTAAAAGGACTGCATATAGTGCTTTTCATGTTCAAATAAAACCGTTAACCATAAGGCAATGGCTAGATGTCTTTGGGAAGAGGTCTTTACAAAGTATCCTTGAGTACTGCTGGAATGACATTGTGCCAAATGAACGCTTACTTAGAGAGATGCAGTTGAGAAGTATCACTTGCATTAGGAGGGAACATTAGCTATGACATTTTGCTGATGTGGCTCGTTTTTCTGGCCATGATCCAGTATATAGGTGCCTCAGTGTTGAGGACTCCAGTTCCTGGAGAAGGCCAAGGGGGTGCCCATATTTTACCTGGCTGCAGCAGACAGATGGCTATTTTCAAGAGCTGGGGATGGGTTGATTTTCTACCTGGGTGGTGGACATCCAGCACCTAAGGCGGTTCTGTAGTGTGGTGGATGCAGCAGTGTATAGCACAACTGCATTTTCCCAGACCTGATAGGAATAATCAGGTTCAACATTTATTTGATGCATCATAGAGTGATGAGCTCTGGATGGTTCAATTTCAAACTTCAGGCTTTTTACTCTAATAATGTGTTGATATTAGCCAGGTGAGTTAAATCTGCACATCTAATTTAACATCTAATGAAAGCAGAGCCACTGTCCATAAGTGCAGCATATTTTTTGAATAGAAACCACAGAAACAGAGCAAATTAAGCTGCTATTTTAACTTGGTGTCAGAAGTGGGATCAAAGGAGCATCAGATGACAGATGTATCTCCACCACTCCTGTTATATACGCAACATTCATGTGTCTTCGATCCACAGGGACATGCCTGTGTGCAAGATATACACTTTACAGTATTTTGACTGAATACGAAAAGCATGCTTTTGTCTTCATCTTGGCTCACAGACCTAAATCACATCACACTTTTGTCACAGTTGTCATCCTCTCTCATTGCGATGTGAATGCTGGCATGTTTATTCATGGTGTAATCTTTTTGTTTCTTTTCTTTCTCATTACGCTCTAAATATGACAAGTAAGACTTAAGTCATCTGTCAGAAATTTCTTGCATTTTTCTCCTCGTTAAGATTTTCATTGTGTGACAAATCTTAATTGGTCATAGAGACTACCTTCAGGGTGAAACATACCTGACGCTGAGAACTGCGTTGCTCTAATTAGGTTTTGCCACAATCTGCTGCTGCTGAAGAGCCTTGTGCATAAGCAGCATAGAAATCGTGTAATACTTGGATTTAGCTGCCAACATATTTGATTTAATTAATGAAAAAATTAGCTTCCAGCCTTGGAACACAGTGCAGAAAATCTCCAGAGGAGGCTCACATGGCCTGAGATAGCAGGCCCACAGACAGTCAATAAAATCCACCAATGAGGAATATGACACTTTGCAAATATTGCTTGTTAGTGGTGATATATTAGAATAGCATAAATGCAGCACAGCATTTATTTCAGGGAGTGTTAATGTTACAATTTTGCAGAAGTTACACATTCTATAAACTGCTGGACCCTGCATCCCTTCTATATATAAAACCCAGAACCCCTGTACCTTCCCTCACAATGCACTACACTGAAAACTACACTGCATTATTTACTGTTGGGATAATCAGATGCAAATACATTTATAAAAATATTCTCAACAAAAATATCAATGCAACTCTTTTGCTTTCATTTAGATGTTTCATGCACTGAAATAAGAGATCCAAGATTTCTCCTGTGCACACCAAAGTTTTTTTTTCTTGAAATTTGTTCACAAATTTGCTAAAATCTGCGTTAATGAGCACTTCGCCTGTGTGATGATCCATCTGTCAGACTTCTGTGGGTATCAAGATGCTGATTATGCAGCGTGATTATTGCACAGGTGTGCCTTTTACTGTCACATGGCCATTCTAATGTGCAGTTTTATTGCACAGCTCAGTGCCTCAGCTGTCACAGGTTGTGAGGGAGCATGTGATTGGGGTGTTGACTCCAGTAATGTCCACCAGAGCTGGGGTTGAATGTTGATTTCACTGCCATAAACTGATTCCGGTGTTGTTTCCAGCTCACCTCCCAACCATTGATCACTGGAATCTGGTCGCCCCACTGACTCTGGTCTGTTTGAGGTTTCTGAGGGAGTGTGTGATTTTGGCTCGGCATAAATAATTAAGCTTAATCAGCATCTTCATATGCCACACCAGCCAGGTGAATGGATTATCTTGGCGAAGGTGAAGTGCTCAATAAAAGGGATTTTAACAAATTTGTGAGCAAAATTCTTTGTGCATTGAAGAAAAATTATCCACTTGTACATCAATGTAGGAAAATTGTGAGCGAAAAAACAAAAGTGTTGATTTTATATGTTTTTGTTGAGTGTATTACAGCAGAATCCTGTTTGTGCACATTGTGTGTGTGTGTGTAGGTTCAGGATCTGGCCATCCGTTGCATCCAGAAAAACATTAAAAAGAACAGTGGTGTGAAGGACTGGCCGTGGTGGAAGCTTTTCACCACAGTCCAACCTCTCATCAAGGTCCAGCTCAGTGAGGAACAGATGCGAGCCAAAGATGTGAGTTTAACCTTCTGTCTGCTGCACGTTACCTCATCCTCTCATTTAAACAGCTTCTAATTCACATTCAAAACACTCTGAGTGCCACTTCAGTTAGTCATTCTTCATATTTCTGGTAACAGCTCGTATTTCCCGTGTTTTATTCCGTGCTCTAGGAAGAGATACAGCAGCAGAAATCGAAGCTGGAGAAAGTGGAGAAAGAGCGAATTGAGCTGAGGCTAAACACGGATCGATTGGAAAGCAGGGTGGGTCCCTTTGCCTCTGGCAGTGCATGCTGGGATGATGGGGTTTGAAATTGGTGGCTGAGTTATACTCTTTCAACCCAGCTATTCAGTTGTATAGTGAAAGTGGAGAGTATTTTGTACTTTTGCATTAGACCCTGTGTGGGTGTGTTTTGTCCAGATCACAGACTTGCTTGGAGAACTCGCTGATGAGAGAAGTATGAGTGAGTCGGCATCCCAGTTACTGGAGACTGAGACTTCAGAGAGACTCCGCCTGGAGAGGGACATGAAGGATTTGCAGGCATAGTTACACGTCCTCATAAAACACACATTCTATGATCATACGCTAACTGTAAATACTTGGAGAAACCTACACTATGTGCATTGGCTGGAGTGTAGAAAATCCATAGGACCGCTGTCCAACAAGAAAAAAATTAGTGCTTTTTAACACCAGTAATGTTTAGGGTTTTGTTGGCAGTCGATAAGAATACCA
The DNA here is from genome assembly GCF_902500255.1 of Thalassophryne amazonica. Taxonomy (NCBI): domain Eukaryota; kingdom Metazoa; phylum Chordata; class Actinopteri; order Batrachoidiformes; family Batrachoididae; genus Thalassophryne; species Thalassophryne amazonica. The sequence goes on from NC_047111.1 coordinate 92,589,134, forward strand.
ATGGGCGTGAAGACAGCAACAGCTTCGGATACAGCATTCTGACATTTGACTTTTGACCTCTGCCTGACCTTACCAGGGCAATTCTGCAATCCACTGCACTCAAAAAACTGATCCATTGGATGAACTCAATTCAAATATAAGCAGGATTTCCACTAGGGTGGTCCATAAAAATGGTCAAAAGTCTCACCCTCTAAATTTGTTGTACCTAGCATAAAAACACATCATGTACAATTTCATAAAACTCTAATAATTTTTACTGGTAGCACACAGCCCTTAAAGATTTTGCTCGCAATAACTTTGTCATAGAGTATGGTCATTTCCAGATATTTCCAAATTATTTCTGTCAGTTTAATATTGATATGTCAGGACAGAAATTATGGCAATACATTGGAAAATCAAATCTTTTCATATCCCAGAAAATAGTTAACACTAAAACATGAATTGTGAGATGCAGTTCTTCTCGTACATGTATCATGCTCCGACAATACTACATACTGGGGTAGCGAAGATTTTGTAACAATCAAACATTGCATTTTCATTTTATTGATGAAATACTGTTTCATTATTGATAAATTTAAATAAGTCTATGCTTTATATATTTCCACATATATTTTGATCTAGCTCCAAACAATAATATTCTTTATGCCTTGCAGTACTTAATATTCAAAAATGTATGAATCAGCACAAGAACCAATTATACAGCTGTGTAACATAAGAGAACAGCCTTTGCATGATAATGATATTTAAGTTGCTTGCATCATGACCAAGACTTGCTGCTGTTTCAGTCAGAATATAGGGGGCACTTCTGTCTGTTGTTTTGGTCCTATCCAATGCTGCTGCAAGTCCTGGTGTTACAACAGCTTTAATTTTACTGGCTTTTTGTGGCACTGGCATAACAAATTCTTCATCTGGACTTTCTGTGTTCTCTTCACTCTGGCTGGAGACAGTGTCAGGTAGTGAGACATTAGATGGTCCAGGCTCCTCCAGTTTCTCTTTGTATTTTGCTTCTGCAGCTTTCCTTTTTTCTGCTCTTTGTTCTTTGGCAGTTTGTATTTTATCTATGCCTGTCATGCATCCTCTACCTTTCTCTCGCTGAGCAAGTAGGAACTGTCTGTCATCTTCAAACTTTATCATTGTTAGGACATCCTGATGTGCCATGTCAAATAAGTCCTCCTGTTGTGAAAGTGTAGGAACACGGACCCACAACAGGGGGCGTAAAAGAACGGGCAATGGATAAGCCAAACAGTAACAATTTAATGTTGTAAAGTGTGCACAACGGAATACAGACAACAAGTTTGGAACTACAGTCAATTACATGTTGGGTGACGTGTGGGCAGGCTTGAGGATAGGAGATGCCCGTCCAGAACCGAGCCGGATCCCACACGGCCCTCACCGCCAACGGATCTGAAGAACACCGGAGCCGCCAAGTTCTGAGTCCCCAGGTGGCCACCGTCTCCAGCTGTCAGACCTGGCACTGCTGGCAGAGAACAGAAACAGCACAGGTGAGTGTGAGTTCGCACATTCAGTAATCCCACAGTCTGTGTTCTTTTGGGAGGGAGCACCTCCACCTCCAGTCACACACTCGTGCAGCTCCTGTCTAACCACTTATCTGGTTGGGGTGTGAAGCGAAGCCGTCACTGATCACACCAAACGCCAATCCCACAGATAAGGCAACACCACAGGAAAACGGCTGCAAAGAAGTTCAGACTATTAGTCAGCGTTAAATACAGCAGAGAATATTACCTCCAAGGTATCTGATTTCTCGGCGGGGAGGTGGAGTTGCAGTCCGGCCTTTAAGGTGGTGGTGATGTGGATGAGTGACAGCTGGTGCTGATGACGAGTGACAGCTGTCACTCCCGGTTGCTATGACGCCCTCTCATGCTTGAAGCCCGCACTTCAAGCAGGGCGCCATCTGGTGGTGGTGGGCCAGCAGTACCTCCTCTTCAGCGGCCCACGCAACACCTCCAAAGATTCACAAAACACTGTTTCATCTTTCTTCTGCTTGTCTGTATTGCGATTCTTGGTCTTTTTCAATGTTTTTCATTTCCCGAACACCGTTTCTAACTTTGTGATCAGATGCTGCTTTGCCCTCAGTGGGATTCTAGCTCTCTCCCAAAAAGGAATTGCCATGTCTATAGAGGTCACAGCAGCATCATGGACAGTTTTCTTCAAATCAGTATGTTTGAAGAAAAATACCTTGAGTATTTGCCCATTTGAGGGCAATTTGTTTCCCTTTATTTCAGTCAGTGGAACCAATAAGGTATACAAATGTTCTACTTCTAGTAGCTGACATGTTTTACTGAAGTTTCCAGTTAATGGTTAAGCATGTTAAGTCAGCAAGTGTCTCTTTTTACATTTATCTCATGTTAGATTCACCATCACCAAAGATCTGAAAGAAAAGAAGCTGTGAATTGAAGCAAAATTTTCAGCTTGTAGCCTAAAATAACATTTTTGAAAGTATGTTGTTTGTGAGAAATATTTAAACCCAGGTATAGTTTTAAACTGAATATAAAATTATACTTTAGTTACACTCAGGTGGTTAACTTCTATCCTCTTTATAAGTGATGTGATTAGATACTGGATAATGGATAACCTATTGCACGGGCACTCGGGCAGCGATAATTGATATATTTCCAACCTTCAGCTATGATGTGCTACCTCTAAATATTAATGTATGACAAAAATATTTGGCAGGCTTTCTTTTTTCCCAAAGCATCATAAAATGAAGGGGTGAGAGTAATGAATTTCCAACTTTTATTTTTTTGAACCACCCTAATTTCCATGTAATAAATATATGTAGCCCCAACTCATATAAAGCACATCCATGCAAGATAATTTAATTTAATTTAGTTGGGGCTACATATATTTATTACATGGAAATCTTACACAAATCTTACACAAATGACTCATTGGATTGGATTCCATCATGGGTGTTGTTGCTTTTTATGTTACAAGAACGTAAGTCTAACATGTAGCTTCTGTGAAATAGAATAAAGTTTTATGGGTGAACACATTCAAATCATGTAATTTTAACATAACTTGCAACAACTTAAAATTTAAGTTTCTCAGTGAACAAAATACAATTATGGAAATTATTTCCACCCAAGTGAAATGCGTTAATGTAGCCAGAAACAATTTTGCTGAGTGACCTACATGTAAATTTGTTGGGTCAACATGATTAATTTGCGTTACTGTTACTTAATTACCATGGGTCAGGCCAACTAGATTTGTAAGGGTAAATGTAACAACAACAACAACAAAAAAAACAGTAAGTCACTTTGTTTTTGTTCATTTTAGTGTGTTTGTTTTTTAAAACGTCAATTTTAGGGCCAACTTTCACCATTATACCAAGTTTGGTGCAAATCAGCTGGGAGGAGGAGCCCAACAAACAAAAAGCAGGGTTCAGTTGCATGTACAGACTATGTTACCAGGGCTGACACGAAAGGCGAGATCCGAGAAAACAAAGCAAGGTCTAACATGGCTAGGCAAAACGGCTGGGACATGGACTCATAAGATTGCAATGAACTGGCGGGGAGTTGGTGAACTCAAAAGGCTTAAATAGGGAAGGTGGTGATTAGGAGAATGAGACACAGGTGTGGGAGAACAATCTAGAAGGGGGGTGTGGCAAACAGAAGGGACAAGACACACCCATACCAAACCCTGAACACTAGACAAGAGCGTGCAGTAAGACAAAAGCAAAGTGAACAGGACCCAACTACAAGATGAACTTAAAACCACAGTGATCCAAATAAAATACCTAAAACAAAGATGAACAAAACCCAAGGCCTAATAAATAAGAAATAAAATAAAGAAGACCCAACACCAATTAATGAGGAATTAAACCAGGGAACAAATGTAAGAGCTGAAAAGGGATCAACAAGAAAATAGACAAAACTAGAACGCAACTTGCAGGTGGTGAAAGTAAAAATAAATACAACTAATGATTACATAATGCCGAAAAACAATGGCTGAACAGAAACTAGACACGACTAAAGTATGTTAAACAGAAAATAAAACCAGTGAGTAAAGTATTACACACAGAAAAGAGATAAGCAGAACCAAACTAAGATGAGACTTAACAAGTGACTAAAATAAAATAATTACTAAACCAAGATCGGGGCAGACAGTGGATAAACGAAAGGGGACAAACAATGACAGGAACCATAATGGGGCCGAAACCTGACATTATGTCCCGAGGGAAATTGTTTGATCTCCAATAAACCTTAGGATTCTGATAAGATCATGATGAAAATGAAGTACGGGGTGACCAACACCGAAGGATAGCTTTGTGCCAAATGCCAGAGTGAAGTGATGACTGGTGACTTCAGGAATCAACGTGATTAATGGAGAAAACGTTTGGAGTCCAATAACTTTTAGGGTCCTAGTAAAATTGTCATGAAAGTTACATATGTACTGGACAACAGAGGGGATGAAGTTGCATGCTAAATTTGAAGAAGATATGCCAAATAGGTCCAAAGTAGGACTCCAGAAATGTGTACAATGAATACAGAAAGGTTTAAAACCCAATAACTTTAAGGATTTGTGTTAGAGTGTGATGAAATTTGACTATTCATTGGCCAACAGAGTGATAAACATTTGTGCTGAATATACGTACGAGGTCTGTCCATAAAGTATCGTACCTTTTTATTTTTTTCAAAAACTATATGGATTTCATTCATATGTTTTTACGTCAGACATGCTTGAACCCTCGTGCGCATGCGTGAGTTTTTCCACGCCTGTCGGTGACGTCATTCGCCTGTGAGCATGCCTTGTGGAAGGAGTGGTCCCGCCGCAGTGAAAATTTTACAGGCTTCACAGAGAATAAGGACTTTAACTACAGGGTTAAGGACCCCTTTAAGGACGGTCGGTGCGCCGCACTGCGAGCTGCGACGATGCGGCACAAACCACTGGATCATTTCTAAGCTGATGGCTCTGTGGATACGAGACCATCGTGTGCTCTTTCTCTGGTTATCACAAGACCTGGACATCAGCCATTTTCCGGCAGATTTCACTTTTAACAAGAGATTTTGTCATGGAAAGCCGCGCGGAGGCTTCGCGCGTCACGACCGATTCGCTGATGAAGCGAGACAAAGGAACACCTCCATTTCAGAGTGTTAGAGGACAAGTTGGGACATGTCCAGCTCTCCACAAGTTCTTTTATACTCACTCGACTGGTAAGCACTGAAAGCCGAGATACACATGTCCCAACTTGTCCTCTAACACTCCGAAACGGAGGTGTTCCTTTGTCAGCGAATCGGTCGTGATGCGCGAAGCCTCCGCGCGGCTTTCCATGACAAAATCTCTTGTTAAAAGTGAAATCTGCCGGAAAATGGCTGATGTCCAGGTCTTGTGATAACCAGAGAAAGAGCACACGACGGTCTCGTATCCACAGAGCCATCAGCTTAGAAATGATCCAGTGGTTTGTGCCGCATCGTCGCAGCTCGCAGCGCGGCGCACCGACCGTCCTTAAAGGGGTCCTTAAAGCTGTAGTTAAAGTCCTTATTCTCTGTGAAGCCCGTAAAATTTTCACTGAAAGCCAGATAAATTTTTCGAATGGTTTCCAGGTGCCAGTCTCTAACGGCTTCTGAAAAAATTCTGATGGAAAAAAAGTCCTTTTCATTCCGCCATTTCCAGACAATGAAAATCCGACGAGGGGGCGGGACCACTCCTTCCACAAGGCATGCTCACAGGCGAATGACGTCACCGACAGGCGTGGAAAAACTCACGCATGTGCATGAGGGTTCAAGCATGTCTGACGTAAAAACATATGAATGAAATCCATATAGTTTTTGAAAAAAAATAAAAAGGTACGATACTTTATGGACAGACCTCGTACGAGGGTGATTGAGAGGTTTTGAGCCTGACCCAGAAAAAGTAGGGCATGGTTTGCCATCTTTTGCATTCTGAGAAACCAACATTTCTCAACATTGCACCCAGTGAGTCAAAATTTCACACATTCTCAAGAAATATCAGCCCTCATATGTTAAACGGGAGTTAAGTGGGACTCTGAAGCCTCTATATCCAATATACACTCACCGGCCACTTTATTAGGTACTCCTTGCTAGTATTGGGTTGGACATCGTTTTGCCTTCAGAACTGCCTTAATTCTTTATGGCATAGATTCACCAAGGTGTTGGAAACATTCCTTGGAGATGTTGGCCCGTATTGACATGATAGCATCATACAGGCTGCCCATTCTCCTCTGACCTCTGATATCATCAAGGCATTTTCATCCACACAACTGCCATTCACTGGATTTCTTCTCTTTTCTAGGTTTTATAAAGAATGCCCTGTAAACCCTAGATACGGTTGTGCATGAAAATCCCAGTCCATCGGCAATTTCAGAAATACTCACACCAGCCTGTCTGGTACTGACAACAATGCCACGTTCAAAGTCACTTAAATCCCCTTTCTCCCCCATTCTGATGCTTGGTTTGAACTTCAGCAAGTCATCTTCACTACATCTAGATGCGTAAATGCATTGGGTTGCTGCCATGTGTTTAGCCCATCAGCTATTTGCATTAACAAGCAATTGAACAGGTGTACCTAATAAAGTGACTGGTGAGTGTACAGTAAACCTACACTATAGAGAACCACTGTTCCAATTGGGACAAAGTCTGAACAAGAGTACGTTTTAGGTTTCTGGTAAAATTGTCATTAATGTTGCATGAGAGCTGACCAACATGGGATGAAGTTGCTTGCTAAAATTGAATGGGATGCATTAAATAAGCGCAAAGAGGGACTCCAGAAGCTTGTACAGACAATCAGGAAATGCCTGAACCCCAGTAACTTTTTGAAGTGTTGTCAGATTGTGATAAAATTTGAGGAGGCACTGGCCAACAGTGTGGTAAATGATTGTTCCAAATTTCAAGGCAATACATCAAACAGGAGTTACATGAGGCTCTGAAACCTCTATGTCCAACAGGGAAAATTTTGATTCTGGCAGAATGTTGTCAAAACTGAAATATACACTGGCCTGGCCAAAGCTGTAGGGGACCACTGTACCAAAATTGAGCCAAATCCTTGGGATCTCAGTGTTTTTTACACAAAGCATACCACACAGATGTGCTACTATTATTCTAAAGGATGAAAATTTTTGATTTAATAAAACAAACAAACAAAAAAAAAACATCTTTTTTGTGGGGGTTTGATACATGACTCTACACACTCCAGGTTAAGTTCGACGCTATGAAGAAACAATTAGAATCCCAGGAGGTGGAGGTGATGGAAGCTCGGCTGATGAAAACGTCAGAGCTCAACGGAGAGATGGACGATGATGACGATGCTGGTTAGTCACAATGACAATGTCATTTATCGCAAGTGATTTTCATGGAAAGCTGGTAAATTTGAGGCGCAAAGACATCACAACCTTGGATATGTGCAATTTGTTTTGAATTTCTTAATTAATTTTACTGTTACACTCCCAGCAGTTTTCCTAATGGCCCTGTCAGCTCCAGCCGGGAGTATAATTTAAAGCATTTGGTGTTCACTTTTTTTTTTTTTTTTTTACTTGTAGCAAGAGCATTGAGAAGCTTTGCTTGACTGTTTCACAAGAAGACACGACAGCAAGACTTGGCCATGTCTCACATAATGATATTAAGTGTATTTTCCGCGTTTGAGATTAAGGGATTAAGCTCAGAGGCATACAACCTACACCCATCTCCACATGCTGGTAAAGCAATCCCCCCCTCTAAGAGCATATTGCCCCAGAGATTTTGCCTTCCCACCCCCTTCACCTACCTCAGCAGACACGTCATTACACAGCATATCAGAATTCTTAGATGAATGAGAAAATAATCATTGGGATCAGTGCCGGTGGCCCCTGCAAGTTGTCATTGTGCTATATATATGCTAATGAGCAGCGCTGATGGAGGAGCTGGTGTTGGTTGTGAAGGGAAAATGGACAGGCTCTAAAATGATAAGGTTTGGAAATGAACCTGAACCTGAATGCCTGTCTAGCCGCTGTTCTGTTTCTGATAGCCTCTGACAGCTCCAGAATTAGGGTCAGCTAAGAACAGTGAAAAGTGCCACTTAGCCACGTCCTTCACTGACAACTACTATGGCGTGCTCTGCATTCTAAACACAGCTTGGATCAAAATGATAGTTGAAATGCACCCATAGACTGTATATATGCTGCACAAACCCTCTGTGATGTCATCCATATGGTTTTTGAAGACCTTTTTTGAAGCTCAGATGGGTTGGTTCCAAATGCCACCATGTTGGGAGTGTATCTGACTCCATCTAACTTCTAGCTAACCTATAAATGCGTTAAGAGTTGAACCGCTGGCAAGACCCTTGCAGTATTTCACCCTTGCATGAAGAATGAAACCTTAATGTGCCATCTTGGAGTGATCAAACAAGCTAAAGCTAACAGGTGAATGTAGGTGTGGGTGTTTGGTTAATGAGTATTTTTTCAGATTTTGCAGTTTTCAGAATGGGTGGCTTGGATATGAGTATTAAAATTATGGCCACCATCTTCACTTAGTGACTATAGGCCAATATCAAATCTGCCGTTTTTGGGGAAAAATTATTGAAAGGGTTGTCTTTCATTAAATCCGTACTTTTATGATGCAAAACAATCTTTTTAACACATTACAGTCTGGATTTCGGTCACATCACAGCACTGAGACTGTAGGTCTTAAATGATATTCATTAGAATAATGACACATGTAAATCCTCTGTCCTGGTATTACTAGATCTCAGTGCAGCCTTTGATACAGCTGATCATAATATATTACTTAGCAGATTGGAAAAGTGGGTGGGACTCACAGCACTGTGCTACAATGGTTCAAATCTTACTTACAAGATAGGGACTTTTTTGTGTCAGTTGGTAACCATGAATCTGAGCAAATGACAATCACATGTGGGGTTCCTCAAGGGTCCATTCTTGGACCAGTTCTATTCAACATCTATATGTTACCCTCTAGCCCCGATTATGGAACATCACAACGTCTCCTATCGTATGTATGCAGACGACACACAACTCTATATCTCTGTGTCATCACACGACTACAGTTCCTTGCTCTCATTGAGTGACTGTATTCATCAAATCAATGATTGGTTGTGCCAGAATTTTCTCCAGCTAAATCCAGAAAAGACAGACCTTGGCTCTATGTCATTGATAATTACAAATCAAGCCAGAAATCTTGGTGTTATTAGTGACTCAGACCTGAATTTCAATAGCCATTTAAAGTTTATTACTAAATCTGCCTATTATCACCTGGAAAAATATAGCTTGAAGTACATGGAAAAATGTATCCATGCATTCATTTTTAGTAGGTTGGATTATTGCAATGGCTTATTTACAGGCCTTAACAAAAAATCAATCAGATAGCTGGAGCTGATTCAGAATGCTGCCGCCAGAGTCCTGACAAACACCAGGAAACTGGACCATATTACACTCATCATTAAATTATTACACTGGCTTCCTGTGAGTCCAAGAATAGATTTTAAAATTTTACTGCAGGTCTCCAAAGCCCTAAATGGTCTCAGTCCAAAATACATGCTGGATCTGTTGGTTCCCTGTGAAGCATCCAGATCCCTTTGGTCATCTGGAACAGGTTTGTTGTGTGTTCCAAGAACAAGAACCAAGCAAGGTGAGGCAGAATTCGGTTCCTCACCTGTGGAACAAACTTCCTGTAAATCTGAGGTCTGCTCAAACTGTCAGCTCCTTTAAATTAGGGCTAAAAACTTTATTGTTTACCGAAGCGTACTGTTAGATTAAATATTTATCTCCTGTATTCTACTGCCCATAGTTTTTAACTACACACTGCTGATTTATACCTTTTATTATTTTCCATCCATCCATCCATTTTCTTCCGCTTTATCCGGAGTCGGGTCGCGGGGGCAGCAGCTCAAGCAAAGCCGCCCAGACCTCCCGATCCACACACACCTCCCCCAGCTCCTCCGGGGGAACCCCAAGGCGTTCCCAAGCCAGCCGAGAGATGTAATCCCTCCAGCGTGTCCTGGGTCTTCCCCGGGGCCTCCTCCCAATGGGACGTGCCTGGAACACCTCATCAGCGAGGCGTCCAGGGGGCATCCGGAAAAGATGCCCGAGCCACCTCAACTGACTCCTTTCGACGTGGAGTATTTTTTAACTACGCACTGCTGATTTATGCCTTTTATTATTTTACTTCTTTTTTATTCTGACTGATTAATCTATTGAGCCTATTTTAATTTTATGTTACTGTATTTCTCAATTTCTAATTTCCTTTTTAATCAATTGTTTTATTGATTTAAAATCATGTGATGTTGCTTTTAATGTCTCTGTAAAGCACTTTGAATTACCTTGTGTTGAATTGTGCTGTACAAATAAACTTGCCTTGCCTTGCCTTCACTTAAGGTGCCCTGACACTTGCACGACTTTGATGCAGGCACTTGCATGCACTGTGTCATGCAGGAGAGTAAACTCATCTTTACGGGTATAGATTGAATGTGAGAGGGGTGCTGGCGCGTGCAATTGTGCAAAGAGAATTTTGAAATGTTCAAAAAATCTTTCACGCGTAAATGTCGTGAAACGTGGCATGATGTGCTCGCCAACACTACATGCAGCTCGTCCAGTTGAGTAAAGAAGTGAACAGAGTGAGTAGTTGCGTCAACGCACCGCATCAGAGCGCAGCTCGTCTGAATGATTAGAACAAGATATTAAATCTATCATTTAACATCTATCATTTAACATCATCTTTAACATCTATGATTTAACATAGTTTTACGCCTGCACACAAGAAGGAAAGAACATGCAACTGTTTTACCAAGCCATGACAGTGTAAACATGACAAATAATTACTTTTTTTAGATGGCTCCAAATGCTTTCTCCAGCTCATTCAGCGCACGTACTGACAGCTCCGGCTGGAGCAGTCCTCTCTATGATTCAGAAAGCGATTAGAGCCGTTTTCAGCAGCCAACTTGCAGAGAAAATGATTAATCCACTACGAAATAATTATTTCATATACAGTAGTGTTCAGAATAATAGTAGTGCTATGTGACTAAAAAGATTAATCCAGGTTTTTAGTATATTTCTTATTATTACATGGGAAACAAGGTACCAGTAGATTCAGTAGATTCTCACAAATCCAACAAGACCAAGCATTCATGATATGCACACTCTTAAGGCTATGAAATTGGGCTGTTAGTAAAAAAAAGTAGAAAAGGGGGTGTTCACAATAATAGTAGTGTGGCATTCAGTCAGTGAGTTCGTCAATTTTGTTGAACAAACAGGTGTGAATCAGGTGTCCCCTATTTAAGGATGAAGCCAGCACCTATTGAACATGCTTTTCTCTTTGAAAGCTTGAGGAAAATGGGACGTTCAAGACATTGTTCAGAAGAACAGCGTAGTTTGATTAAAAAGTTGATTGGAAAGGGGAAAACTGGTACGCAGGTTCAAAAAATTATAGGCTGTTCATCTACAATGATCTTCAATGCTTTAAAATGGACAAAAAAACCAGAGACGCGTGGAAGAAAATGGAAAACAACCATCAAAATGGACAGAAGAATAACCAGAATGGCAAAGGCTCACCCATTGACTAGCTCCAGTCTGGAGTTACCTGTAAGTGCTGTGACAGTTAGAAGATGCCTGTGTGAAGCTAATTTATTTGCAAGAATCCCCCGCAAAGTCCCTCTGTTAAATAAAAGACGTGTAGAAGAGGTTACAATTTGCCAAAGAACACATCAACTGGACTAAAGTGAAATAGAGGAATATTTTGTGGACTGATGAGAGTAAAATTGTTCTTTTTGGGTCCAAGGGCTGCAGACAGTTTGTGAGACGACCCCCAAACTCTGAATTCAAGCCACAGTTCACAGTGAAGACAGTGAACCATGGTGGTGCAAGCATCATGATATGGGCATCATGATATGGGCCTATATATCGCATACCAGGTATCATGGATCAGTTTGGATATGTCAAAATACTTGAAGAGGTCATGTTGCCTTATGCTGAAGAGGACATGCCCTTGAAATGGGTGTTTCAACAAGACAATGACCCCAAGCACACGAGTAAATGAGCAAAATCTTGGTTCCAAACTAACAAAATTAATGCCTCGCAGATGTGAAGACTCATGAGAAACTGTGGTTATACAACTAAATACTAGTTTAGTGATTCACAGGATTGCTAAAAAAGCAGTTTGAACATAATAGTTTTGAGTTTGTAGTGTCAACAGCAGATGCTACTATTATTGTGAACACCCCCTTTTCTACTTTTTTTTCTAATGGCCCAATTTCATAGCCTTAAGAGTGTGCATATCATGAATGCTTGGTCTTGTTGGATTTGTGAGAATCTACTGAATCTACTGGTACCTTGTTTCCCATGTAACAATAAGAAATATACTCAAAACCTGGATTAATCTTTTTACTCACATAACACTACTATTATTCTGAACACTACTGTACGCAACATCCAGTGCAGCATGCATGGCAGCCGGTGGAACAAAGCGCTGCGTCCAGCTGGGAACACAGCGGGTGGGATCATCATGACGACGTGCATGCAAGTGCGCGGATCAAAGTCGTGCAAGTGACAGGGCACCTTTATCAACTGTGGAGATAGAACATCAACAAGCTATTGATACAAGCTAATTAATGCAAACAATGGTTTCTAAGAAATTAAATAATTCTATAATTTCACTCAACAGAAATACTGGAGCACAGACTTCTTACATAGTCCACAGCTTTGATGGTCCTAGATGAAACCCTGCTTGAGGCTGGCTCCGAAAGCAAGCAGGTTCCCATGTGACTCCAAGATAAACTGTCCAACTTTAGATCAGAAATAAGCATGTTTACAGCCTGGTACAAAAAACTGTTTTGGTCTCTATAGATACAGTGCATCCAGAAAATATTCACTTTTTCCACATTCTGTTATGTTACAGCTTTATTTCAAAATGGAGTAAATTAATTTTTTTCCCCTCAAAATTATACTCACAACACCGCATAATGACAACATGGAAAAACTTTGATTTAAATTTTTTTTGCAAATTTAATAAAAATAAAAAACTAAGAAATCACATGCACATAAGTACGTATTCACACCTTTGCTCAATACTTTGTTGATGCACCTTTGGAAGCAATTACAGCCTCAAGTCTTCTTGAATATGATGCCATAAGGTTGGTGCACCCATTTTTGGGCAGTTTTGCCAGTTCCTCTTTGCAGCACCTCTCAAGCTCCATCAGGTTGGATGGGGAGCGTCGGTGCACAGACATTTTCAGATCTCTCCAGAGATGTTCAATCAGATTATGGTCTGGTCTCTGACTGGGCCACTCAAGGACATTCACATTACATAATGTGTAAATAATTTAGAGGTGATTCAGCAGAGAGAGTGCTTTAGTTAAGGCACATGAAGATTACACTGTGAAACAAATCGTTGTCTAGTTATCTAGATGAATCTAACTGCGCAGATTAAACAGCTCCAGTATATTTATATAGCGCCAAATCACAACAGAGTTGCCTCAACTCACACAGGTAAGGTCTAACCTTACCAACCCCCAGAGCAACAGTGGTAAGGAAAAACTCCCTCTGAGGAAGAAACCTCAAGCAGACCAGACTCCAAGGGGTGACCCTCTGCTTGGGCCATGCTACAGACACAAATTACAGAAACAATTCACAGAACAATTCACGGATGAATATACATGAATTGCTGTTGGTGCACAGGACAGGAGGATCGCCAACATGAATACAACTCCCATCTCTGGATGGAGCTGCACCTTAAACAGAGAAAAAACAGAATCAGGCATCAGAAATACTGTATAATTTGCCAGCATTAATCAACAAGAAAAACAGAAGAAATACTAAGGTGATCGCCAGCCACTAGCCCTAAGCTTCACTAAAAGACCCAGAATTTAGGTAAAGTTGAGGCCGTGGCCCGCTCCAATTACTAATAACATGAATTAAAAGAGTAAAAAGCGTAAAACAAAACTGTACCAGTATGCTAGCCATATGAAAGGAAAAAGAAGTGCGTCTTAATTCTGGACTTGAAAATCTCCACAGAATCTGACTGTTTTATTGACGCAGGGAGATCATTCCACAGAACAGGGGCACGATAAGAGAAAGCTCTGTGACCCGCAGACTTCTTATTCACCTTAGGGACTCAAAGTAGTCCTGCACCCTGAGAACGCAAATCCCGGGCCGGTACATAAGGTTTAATTAGGTCAGCTAGGTAGGGAGGTGCCAGTCCATGAATAATTTTCTAGGTTAGTAGCAGAACCTTAAAATCTGATCTCACTGGGACAGGAAGCCAGTGAAGAGATGCCAAAATGGGTGTAATGTGGTTGAACTTTCTGCTTCGTGTCAAAAGTCTGGCTGCAGCATTTTGAACCAATTGGAGACCCCTAATGCTGGACTGCGGTAAACCAGAAAATAAAACATTGCAGTAGTCCAATCTAGGCAAAGGTGGTGTTCAAGTGGTTAATGCACTTGGTTTCAGTTCAGAAGGCTCCAGGTTCAAATCCCACCCCTGTCACATTTCTCCATGTAATGTGGAGTTGCATCAGGAAGGGCATCCGACGTAAAACCTGTGCCAAATGATCTTCTTATGGCCTCGGACAGTGGACTCATCTCTGTGCTTGTTCTGTTAGACCTCAGTGCTGCTTTTGATACTGTTGACCATAAAATTTTATTACAGAGATTAGAGCATGCCATAGGTATTAAAGGCACTGCGCTGCGGTGGTTTGAATCATATTTGTCTAATAGATTACAATTTGTTCATGTAAATGGGGAATCTTCTTCACAGACTAAAGTTAATTATGGAGTTCCACAAGGTTCTGTGCTAGGACCAATTTTATTCACTTTATATATGCTTCCCTTAGGCAGTATTATTAGACGGTATTGCTTAAATTTTCATTGTTACGCAGATGATACCCAGCTTTATCTATCCATGAAGCCAGAGGACACACACCAATTAGCTAAACTGCAGGATTGTCTTACAGACATAAAGACATGGATGACCTCTAATTTCCTGCTTTTAAACTCAGATAAAACTGAAGTTATTGTACTTGGCCCCACAAATCTTAGAAACATGGTGTCTAACCAGATCCTTACTCTGGATGGCATTACCCTGACCTCTAGTAATACTGTGAGAAATCTTGGAGTCATTTTTGATCAGGATATGTCATTCAAAGCGCATATTAAACAAATATGTAGGACTGCTTTTTTGCATTTACGCAATATCTCTAAAATCAGAAAGGTCTTGTCTCAGAGTGATGCTGAAAAACTAATTCATGCATTTATTTCCTCTAGGCTGGACTATTGTAATTCATTATTATCAGGTTGTCCTAAAAGTTCCCTAAAAAGCCTTCAGTTAATTCAAAATGCTGCAGCTAGAGTGCTGACGGGGACTAGAAGGAGAGAGCATATCTCACCCATATTGGCCTCTCTTCATTGGCTTCCTGTTAATTCTAGAATAGAATTTAAAATTCTTCTTCTTACTTACAAGGTTTTGAATAATCAGGTCCCATCTTATCTTAGGGACCTCGTAGTACCATATCACCCCAATAGAGCGCTTCGCTCTCAGACTGCAGGCTTACTTGTAGTTCCTAGGGTTTGTAAGAGTAGAATGGGAGGCAGAGCCTTCAGCTTTCAGGCTCCTCTCCTGTGGAACCAGCTCCCAATTCAGATCAGGGAGACAGACACCCTCTCTACTTTTAAGATTAGGCTTAAAACTTTCCTTTTTGCTAAAGCTTATAGTTAGGGCTGGATCAGGTGACCCTGAACCATCCCTTAGTTATGCTGCTATAGACGTAGACTGCTGGGGGGTTCCCATGATGCACTGTTTCTTTCTCTTTTTGCTCTGTATGCACCACTCTGCATTTAATCATTAGTGATCGATCTCTGCTCCCCTCCACAGCATGTCTTTTTCCTGGTTCTCTCCCTCAGCCCCAACCAGTCCCAGCAGAAGACTGCCCCTCCCTGAGCCTGGTTCTGCTGGAGGTTTCTTCCTGTTAAAAGGGAGTTTTTCCTTCCCACTGTAGCCAAGTGCTTGCTCACAGGGGGTCGTTTTGACCGTTGGGGTTTTACATCATTATTGTATGGCCTTGCCTTACAATATAAAGCGCCTTGGGGCAACTGTTTGTTGTGATTTGGCGCTATATAAAAAAAAAATTGATTGATTGATTGATAGTCTCCAAGTTCCTGCCACTGAAAAACATCCCCACAGCATGATGCTGCCACCACCATGCTTCACTGTACGGATGGTGCCTGTTTAACCCATAAACTGGTTAAAAGACCAAAACCATCTATTTGTGCTATGTGTATTTCTCCTCTAAAATTGAGGATTTTAATATGGGCGGAGTGATTTGCTTTTAGAACCAGCCTGAAGTGGCCATTCAATAGACTGCAAGATTTGGCACTTGTTGATTAACTTAATTTTTCACCACTGGAGGTTTGGACTTGTTTTACTGTTTTTTTTTTAAACCTATAAATGGGTGTTGCTGCTGATACAGTTCAATCCATAATCCAAACCATCAATCCTTTCAAAGTTTTTGTGCTTGCACATTAAAGGCATGTCTCACTTGCACATGCACACGCAGACACACACACACACCCTCTGAACTGTGCTTCTCCTCTCCAGGAGGTGAGTGGCGGCTCAAATACAATCAAGCCATGCGCGAGATGGAGTTCAGCAAAAAGAAGCTCCAGCAGGAGTTTGATGATAAGTTGGAGACAGAGCAGCAGAGCAAGAAACTGTTCGACAGAAAGGCAAAGCTCTATTCGCGTGTTAAATGCAGAAAATTTAAAATCAGTTTTAATGCACAGTGGCCATATTTTGCTTTTAAAATTTTTAGATGCACTTTGTGTTAAAGAAATAAAAACAGTGTTTGCATGTGTGCACACTGCAGCTGACTGACCTACAGACGGACAACGAGGACCTGCAGCGAGCCGTGCAGCAGCTGAAGAAGAAGTGCCAGAGACTGACAGCAGAGCTGCAGGACACCAAACTCCATCTGGAGGGCTTACATGGCCGCAACCACGACCTGGAGAAGAAACAGAGGAAGTTGAGTTTCAGTATTTCTGTGCACAGAAATTTCCCAATCAAAATACTTCTTTTAATTATCAGACTGCAACCATATTTTTTTTTCTGCTCTAAAGTTTGGCATTTTAACAAAGGCATCTGCAGAAAGTGACTTGCTTTGTGAGCCGGCCTCAAGTGGCCAGGCAGGTTTTGCTTGATTCAGACCCAGTTCCTCTGAAGACTAAAGTTTTCTTTCATTTGAATAGTGACTGAGTTGTTCTGTAATCTGCAGAATTGCATTAGCTGAGAAAATGACTCAGACTTTAAGCACTTGAGAAGCTATCACTGTGGCAGAATGTGATCTCTCCCCTGTGGCTAATTGAAGATGCTCTGTGGGTGAAATTATTTTCAGCAGCGCTTCAGAGAGAAAAACAGGGAATTACAACAAGCTGACAGCATGAAGCACTTAGCTGTTAAGTTCACCAACCATAAGTGTTTGTGCTCGAGACAATTGAAGAAAACATTTTGCACATTATTACAAGCCCATTGCAATTTGATGGCTAATGAAAAGGGATGAGAGTTGACACTGAGCAGAGTGCACGCTCAACTGATGTTAGCTTTTGAGGACTGGATCACCTCATGGCAGCTGGGTAGCTTCTACTGGGTAGGAGTTGAATGTTTTATTCTGCTTCACATCGTTTCGTGTCAGTTTATTGAGACATATTTTTTGAAGTTCCGCTTTTGTATATTACCACTATGTACACAGTATGCTAGACATTATGTTATTATATCTGCATGGGCACTTAACACCTACGCCGTAGATATTTCCTGAGAAGATGATAAATTTTGAGTGATTTGGTGCATATAGTTGAATATTGAATTCAATGATGCGGGTTTCTTGTGAATGTGATCATTTGATAAATAAACATGGTAGACACTTGAGGCTTACACCATAGGTACCCTGCGGAGAGTAAATGAAAAAAGTGACATTTTATTTTGGTGCATATATTTGCATATTAGTGAGATCACACATCATTTGTTTTGAACGTTATATCTTATTAACTTCATGTGATAGCTACCTTGATAATTACCCTGTAGGTATACTCGGCTGAGTAGATGAGCGGATTCGATTGGGTAGTTGCTTAGTACATATATTGGATTTGGTTGTTCATGACAATAAAATGTGATACCACAATAATAATAATACTTGGTCAACACTTGATACTTATGCTATTGGTACAAGGTGGGCATTAGAAGATATGCTTATATTTTTGAGTTACTCTCTGTATATATTACTCTGTGTATATATTTGACAAAGTGGGTTTTTCTTTTGAACATTGGAATTCCTCACGTATTTGATTTACTTTGATAAGACGAAATATCATGACAATCCATGTTAATAAATTACACAATGGAAGACAGCAAACCTTGATCACATGTGTATATTATACTCCAACCCAGCATTGTTTCACCCAAGCTTTTAAATTTGACACATATTGGGACTTTATTGGATAAGAGATCCTTCAGTAAAGAGGTTTAATGCCCTGTGATGTCAGCTGGTTTTCTGTATCTGTTGTCTTATGTAGAATCAGCATCCTTCTGAGGTGTGGGTCTGTGTGTTTGTGTTCCAGATTTGACCTGGAGCAGAACCAGGCTCAGGCTGACGTACAAAGAGAGAGGAGCCAGAGGGAGAAGCTGGCCAGAGAGAAAGACTTAATGATTGGTGAGATGTTTAACCTCCGTCAGCAGCTGCAGGTAAGCTGCACAGCTCAAACACCACACGCACTCTGGAGACAACATGTCTGGTCTCGCTTGCCCTCTGTGTGACATAACTGAGGTGCCGCAACTGAGAGCTTCACGTGTGTTTGTCCCACCTCCAGGACAAGGATGCTGAACTGTGTGCAGCAAATGCAAAGGTGCAGCAACTGGAAGTGGAGCTACAGGACCTCTCCTCTCAGGAGTCCAAGGATGAAGCCTCACTGGTGAAGATCAAGAAGATGCTTCGTGACCTTGAGGCCAAGGTGAAAGACCAGGAAGAAGAGCTGGATGACCAGGCTGGAACCATACAGATGCTAGAGCAGGTACACTAAACCGATATCTTCCAGAATACTACACAGTTTGATATTTCAGTCTGATCTTTTGGATCTTTTCCCTACAGATGTTCTTAAAAATACGTGTAGAATTTAGTGCCATCTAGTGGTGAAGTTACAGATTTCATTATGCATTTGCCGTTGTCACGGACTCAGCACTCTACTAGACTCAGCATTCCCCCTGCCTTCACTGTGCAGGCGTCATACCGGAGCGTTAGCAGCGTTATAGCAGAGCACCAACAGCGATTAAGAGATTACTGCCTTGTTTCTGCTTAAAACTGCATCTTTTCTGCTTTAACTGCCTTGTTTCTGGTTAAAACTGAATTTAGAATGATTTAAGAGGTTTTACGTTGTCATCGGATGGTTCCATTTGATCGCTTTGGGTGTAGAGAGTCAGACGTGCTGCTGTCGCGCTGTGATCGTCCCTCCGTCTTTTATGTGGAAATGATTGTTGCATAAAAGCTTCAGACATCTGTCACTGAGATAGCTGGTGACTGGAGTGCAGTTTTAAGCAGAAAGTAGGCGATAATCGGTGAATCGCGGCTGATGCTCCAAAATGACGTATGTGCAGTGAAGGCGCAGCGAAGGCAGGGGGATAACTAGCGCAATCCCTATGGATAAAACGACTATAATTTAGATGAAACTCCCCAAAATAGAAATGCTTATAATATATATTTTAGCTAAAGGTGAATTTAATCTTTCACATATTTTGAAAACTCTCTAGCTTCCAGTGGTGTCAAAAGTACACACATTTGTTACTTAAGTAGAAGTATAGATACTGCAGTTTAAAAACACTCTGGTAAAAGTTGAAGTATCAACTTGACCTCTTTACTCAAGTAAAAGTGAAAAAGTATGTGCTCCAAAACGTACTTAAAGTATAAAAGTATAAAGTAATCTTTAAAAAAAAAAAACAAAAAAGGTAGATGCCACTATATGAATTGAAAGCTTAATTTAAAAACTGATTCGTTCTACATGTGGCCCAAGACCCAAAACCCCAAATTACCCCCCAACACCACCTGCATGAAAATGTTTCAATTCTAGAAGCTCTGAAATGCAATCTGGGACTATTCCAGACAATAAACTGCAGTGAGTGCAGCATCCATTTAGTGAAGAAAAAAAAAAAAACAACAACAACAACTTTCCTTATTCAAATTCATTCCAGTATTATTCTGCTCTTACAAGGATGCAGCAGTTTTGTAGTTTGGCAGATAGTTCTGGAGGAAATCACTGAAGAAATTAACACATTGAAAATATGGTTTGACCGAAACAAATTGTCATTAAATAAGACAGGGATGAAGTGGAGGTGTACGAGTCACTAGGTGTTCACAGGAAACGTATTTATTTCTGTATGTATGTATTTATTTATGTATGTTCATTGTTAGTTGCTTTTATTTTTTCTGTTATGTTTCTATTCAGGTTCTTTTTGCCTCTTTTTCTAAAATTGTATATAATAATCATTAGATTATTAATATATAAACAAAAATAAATTTAAGAAATTACAATTTGAAAACAAATGCACCCGAACGTGATGAGAGCTGCAATTGCTAAATGCTAACTTTTAACATTGAAAATGCCATAGACATGCTAACGCGTTTTTAAGTTATAAAATACATCTATTAACTGTTTCAGAAGACCATAACAGGTCGGTTTAACATAGAAAAGGTAAATAATACTCACAGACGTATGCTCTTTAGGGTTTTAGCGGGGGAAAATTAAGCGAAAGAAAGAAAGAATAAACGAAGCAATAGGTCGAAGCATTGCTTCAATCTGCGAACCACTGCTTGGATTGGTTCACGGTTCAAAGCAAAGCCGTGCTGCAGAAAAGTTGATTACAGGCGCACATGACGTGAAATATATACAGTGTTGCCACAGTTACTTTGAAAAAGTAATCCAATTACTGATTACTGATTACTCCTTGAAAAAGTAACTTAGTTACTTTACTGATTACTCAATTGTAAAAGTAACTAAGTTAGATTACTAGTTACTTTTTTAGTTACTTTCCCCAGCTGCCGACAACAACCCATGTCAACATGACAATGATACCTGTTTTGCCAAAACTCACTTTATAGTCACCCTTTCTTGACTTCAATGAAAACAAATACTTGTTTTATAAAAAGTAAAATAAATACCTCTTTCTTGACCTCATATTTAACTGTTGACAGCACTGTAACAGTAAAACTTGCAGTTTCAAACCTACATTGTTTATAAATGTAACTATTAAATTCTAACATTTTTCTAACATTTAAATTCTCTAAACATTTTACTTGTCGAAATTATTATTATTTTAAGCAATATTAGTAGTTGTAGTACAAAACGGCTTCAAAACTGGACCTTTAATCTAGGGGTGTTGTGGGGGAGGGGGGCACATCCTTGCCCCACGCCCCCATTCCATCTGGATTCGCCCCTGCTTTGGCGTTTGAGCACAAAGAATGGATAACATTTATTTATGCAGAAAACATGACCAGATTTACAGGTAAGAAAGTTTTATTGCGTTTTCACATCATGTGGTCCTCAGAAAGAGAGTTTAGGTGCATTTGAGTGGAAAACAGTGTTAGTTGTTGACGCGTCGCGGAGGATCAGCTGTTTTTAACGACCAGATACAGAGTGGCTCAGCTCAGAATTCTAAATAAAGGAGGGGAAAAAAGTATAAAAATGTCTTTGTAAAGCTCAGTGCAGGTGTGCTGATCACCGCACTTTAAGAGGTGAGGACGAGTCGAGCAGCTGCAAAAAAACGCGGATGAAAAGCTCGCAGCCCGCTTAAAGTGGGCAGTTCAGTCGAACCCCGACCTCCTGCCCACGGACCAAGTTTAATGCTGCTATCGACCCACAATGAAAAATAATAGTAACGCACAGTGACATGGAGAAGTAACTTTAATCTGATTACTGATTTGGAAAGATTAACGCGTTAGATTACTCGTTACTAAAAAAAGTGGTCAGATTAGAGTAACGCGTTACCGGAATCACTGAATATACGAGGTCTATTAGAAAAATATCCGACCTTATTATTTTTTCAAAAACCATATGGATTTGAATCACGTGTGATTACATCAGAAATGCTTGAACCCTCGTGGGCATGCGAGAGTTTTTTCACGCCTGTCGGTTACGTCATTCGCCTGTGGGCAGTCTTTGAGTGAGGAGTCGTCCACCCGCTCGTCGATTTTTTTCATTGTTTAGGAATGGCTCAGAGACTGTTGCTTTGTTTGATAAAAATTTTTTCAAAACTGTAAGGCACAACTGAGTGGACACCATTCAATAAATTCAGCTGGTTTTCGGTAAAAATTTTAACGGCTGATGAGAGATTTTGGTCTGGTAGTGTCGCTTTAAGGACGGTCCACGGCGCCTGACGGCGATCTGCGCTTCGAGGCGGCAGCGTCTCGCTGTTTCAAGTTGAAAACTTCCACATTTCAGGCTCTGTTGATGCAGTAAGTCGTCAGAGAACAGAGAACTTTCAGAAGAAGTCGGCATGAGGAATTTATTCGGACATTCCATTGTTAACGGTCATTTTGTAATGAAAGAACGTGCGGGCAGAGTCGCATGTCGGGCTGGACCCAACCGCGGGGGGTCGCGGCAGGAAAAACACCTCCGTTGGAAATCTTAACGGGCAAGTTGGAACATGCCCAAGCTGTTAAACAATTTCTCAGTTACTCACTTGTTGAAAGCCATTAAAAGCCGCCTGAATTCTACAAATGGTTTTCAACACGGAGGTGTTTTTCCTGTCGCGGCGCACACAGATTTGCTGAGTCGTCACGGAAAGGACTCGGCGAATTTGCGCGTACGTCTTTCATTAAAAAAATGTCCTTAAACAGTGGAATGTCCGCATAAATTCCTCATGCCGGCCTCTTCTGAATCTTCTCTGTTCTCTCACGATGTCCTGGGTGAATTAAGCCTTAAATTAGGATGATTTCAGCTCGAAACAGGCCGACGACGGCGCCTGGAAGCGCTGCAGGACGTCCCGCTCCGTGGGAAGTCCTTACACCGACAGAAACACCCCATAATCTCTCATCAGCCGTTAAACTTTTCACAGAAAACCAGCTTAATTTCTCGAATAGTGTCCACTCGGATATTCCTCACAGGTCCAGAAAAATTTTTGATAAAGCAACGCGCGCCGTCTCGAGCAGCGTGTGAAACAAAGGAATTCAGCCGAGAGGGCGGGACCACATCTCACTCAAGGCCTGCCCACAGGGAAATGACGTCACCGACACGCGTGAAAAAACTCACGCATGCGCACGAGGGTTCAAGCATGATTGGTGTAATCGCATGTCATTCAAATCCATATAGTTAAAAAAAAAATAAAAGGGTCGGTTTATTATCTAAGAGACCTCGTATATATATATAAAAACATTAAACTGAAGCCAAGAGTAAAGAGGCTGTTTGTTTTAAAAAATGTAAGGAATAGAAAGTACAGATACTTGTGTGAAAATGTAATGAGTAGAAGTCAGAAGTAGGCAGAAAAATAAGTAAAGGAGTAAAATATAGATACCTAAAAAGTGTAAAGTACAGTAACGAAGTATTTGTACTTCATTATTTGACACCTCTGCTAGCTTCACATAATGCGATGGTAATGGGTTAAAGTTAGCACGAAAACTTGCTGGCATGGCATAACACGATGCTAATGGTTGGTGGAGGAAGAGTCAAATAAAATTATACTAATGGGCTGAGGTTAGCATGAAAAGTCGCTAGCATCACATAATGCTAACAAGTATCATCACATTCTCATGAGCACCACTAGCTTAGCTTATGACAAGCTAAAAGTGGACGCTCTCGTTATGGCTGAACAACTTTCCACAGTTTCTGGGGATTCTGTGTTAGAACGCGCCCGCGGCCAATGTGCTTGATGTATTCCTGCGCAAAAAGTAGTTCCCAGATACTTTTGATATATTCCTGTGAGATAATGAGTATATCTCATCTAAATCAATTCTAAAATTTACCAGTAATAAAATTATAAAGAGAACTGAAGTTTTAAGAGTGGCCATAATAAATATTTAAGAAGCTTAAACGTTTATGAGCTTTGTAAACATTGACACGATGGAGTTTGATGCAGAAGAATTCATAAAGATACGATTGGAATAGTTTGATTACCATTTACAGTTGGCGATAAAGACTTGGGTGTTAACTTCGTGTTAAAGTCAGAACAAGAGGGTGGTATCACATAACACAATGCTAAAGGGCTGATGTTAGCATGAGCTGCCTGCCTCCATTGTTAGTAACCGCATTTACAATGTGCTTAAAATCATATTTAAAGTTACAATTTTGCTTAGAAGAATCATAATGTGCATCTTCAGGTCATTTTACATGTTGTCGGGAAAAAAAAATGACAGTTTAACTACGTGGGGCTTTTGAGTTTTTCACTGGAACCACACACACACACACACACACACACACACACACACACACACACACACACACACACACACACACACACACACACACACACACACACACACACACACACACACACACACACAGATTTGGGCTCCAGAGAATTATGGTCTTGATCATCGATCTCACAAACATGAGGGTTTTGAAACGGTGGATACGGGAGCAACCGGTGATTCCTCTTGTTTTTTGTTCTGCTTTTTGGCCATGCTGCAAAATGTCAAAGGTGGTGTCAGCATGTCCTTTTTGGGCTACTGTATCAACATGGTGGTGCAATATGGCGGCCTCAAACAGGGGGGCCCACTCATGTGTATATGGGGGGTCATGTTAAGCTTTGATGCAGCTTATTACCCCTTTAATGACCAGATGCGTATGAATGCTATATTCCATTTCTGCTAATAAACACCCCTAAACCCTACACACAGTTGCGTTGCTGTGTGCTAGTGTATCTCACGCGTGTGTCCTCGTCATGTGTCCAGGCTAAGCTGCGGCTTGAGATGGAGATGGAGAGGCAGCGGCAGACACACTCCAAAGAGATTGAGAGTAAGGATGAAGAGGTCGAGGAGATCAGGCGCTCGTGCAGTAAGAAGGTAGGCGCTGCTCATTATTATTCTCAGATTAAGCTATTTGCCTTTTTTTTCCATCTTTTGCATAGCTTCTCATTCTTGAACTAATAAGACATTAGGCTTGGTTAAGCTTTCAGTGGGATGTGTGCAGGAGGAACAATTTAAGTGGTTACAGATTGGTTTTCATAACATTACAAGAAGGGAAATTTCATTAAATTCTCAAGAACAAACCGGCAGATCTTGATGAAACCTGTCAGTCATGCAGATCCCTGTGACAGAAATACAACAAGTGAATTTTAATGCAGGTCTGGATAAGAATCATAATTTGTTCATGTAATAATCCACCCACACAAGGGGCTGATGGGAGTTAAGAAAACAATAATTACCGCTGCAAACC
This sequence comes from Thalassophryne amazonica, assembly GCF_902500255.1. Taxonomy (NCBI): domain Eukaryota; kingdom Metazoa; phylum Chordata; class Actinopteri; order Batrachoidiformes; family Batrachoididae; genus Thalassophryne; species Thalassophryne amazonica. The sequence continues at coordinate 92,614,494 of NC_047111.1, forward strand.
AAAGTTTAGTGTGTGTTTTCTTTCGGGGGGGTAGTGGCGAGGGTATATGGAAATCACTCTTTCTGTCCATCCACAGATCTTGTTCGCTCACATTTACTGAAATCCGTTGGTGGGTGTCTCATAAACTTCTTAGAAATGCAGTGGTGCTGCTGTTGCCCTGTGGTCCCCAGGGGGTGACTCAGGGGTGCTGGGGATAGTGTGCTGTGGGGCTGTCCTTGTCCTTGTCCCCCCTCTGGGTTGTATAGTTTGCCATGCAGATGGCTGCTGATGGTGCATGCTTAGCACCAGCAGCCTAGGGGGAGTCCTTCCCTCAGCTCCGGTGCGGGACCTTGAACCTGGGTGTGTTGCCAGCTCTTGGTGGTCTGGGCTGTCCTGGGTGGGGCTTTGGCCCGCTCTCTCTGTGGGGTTTTGAGTTCTGTCTGACGGAACTGGGGGTTTGCGTCCCATACCTGATGATTACAGGGCTGCTTCATTCCCGTGTGAGGGGAGGTTGTGTGCACTCTTTTGTTGGGTGCTGGGTCTGTGGTCCCCATGGTTGCTTTTCGCATCCTGGTGGCACAGGGTAATGGTGTTATCCCTGTGTATGTCTTCTCTCATAGTGGTGGTGCACCATGTGGTGCTCTTGTCTCAGTTTGGGGACTATGTGGTATTAATAGAACCCATCACTATCATTCTCAATATTACACTAGTTTTATCTTTTACACTCTGCACATAGATTCATTGCATTCAGGCATACGCACACTCACACTCACACACACACATTCATGTACAGTAACTCACGTCTTCATTATGCCCAGTAACATAGAAAATCCTGCATAGTTCCAGCCTGACTTCTTCAAGAGTAGATGATTGGATGTTTGTATTTATTTTATGCATCATATGATACTGACACCAAAAATGCAAGTCAGTGGAACCACACAACGGTAGCACATCATCAGAAGATGTGCATGAAGGAAAATAATTGCAGTCTGACATCTTCTCTGTGTTTATTTGATGCATCATCATATGATATTGACTTTGTAAGCGCAACTCTTCAATTGATTTATGGATTTCAATGAAACTTCACACAGTGGCAGCACAACATATGAATGTTTCTGTGAAGGCTCTCAGTTGTCCAGGTGGTTTCCATAGTAGAGAGGCCTGAATCTTCAACTGGACTGGGTTGCTCGATGCGAGGACGTTTCGCTTCAAATCGCAGAAGCTTCCTCAGCTAAAATTCTTGCTCTGGTAGTCTGACTTCTGTCTTGACTCTAGTAGAGAAGAATTTTAGCTGAGGAAGCTTCTGTGATTTGAAGCGAAACGTCCTCGCATCAAGCAACCCAGTCCAGTCGAAGATTCAAGCTTCTCTACACAACATATGAAGTAAAAAAAAAAAATTCTGGCCCAGCGTTGTGATGGGGAGATAATTGGGGTTATTTTTTTATACATCACATTTATCAAGTACATGCATAAACAGACATTTTTGGACCACTTTGTTAATTACTCGGTGCATTGGTGAAGTGGCGATAGTAGTGTATTGTTTTCAGTGATGTGTGTCTGCATGTCTATGGAAGAGATAACTCAAAAATGGCTGGATGGACTTCATTCAAACTTGGTGGATGTATTACTTGGATAGATATCTAGAGGTGATTAGATTTTGCAGTACTTTGTTCAAAGGTAAAAGGAAAACGTGGTGCAAAAACACCTTTTTTGTTTATCTCAACAACCAAGCAGCCCAAATGGAAAAAAATTGAGAAAACTCAAACATGGCTGCATGGATTTCATTCAAACTTGGTGGATATATTACTTGGATAGATATCTAGAGGTGATTAGATTTTGCAGTAATTTATTCAAAGGTAAAAAGAAAACATGCCCAAAGACACCTTTTTCTTGTATATCTCAACAACCAAGCAGTGCAAATGGATGTTCTATAGCACATTTTGACCAGCAAAATGTGTGATTGATTAGTATGAATGATGTTATAATGGAATCACACAGAAGTCATCTGATGAAGTCATACATACTTGTAGTCAAAAACACCATTACAGACATATGATTTGATTGAAAATCTTTAATGTCCCCAGAGGGAAATTTGGTTTGCAGCAAAAATTCAAAATCACACAATAAAATGTCACATGGCACATGTGATATTACAGATCAATACATGTATGTACATAGTTATCACTAATAAAGTGCAGTATATTGTTCCCAACAAGTTCACCTACAGCCTATTAAGGAAATCTAATGGCAGAAAGGACAATGGATTTTAAATATCTGACAAGGGAATGAATACCTCCCCTTTGATGGGAGGAGTCGAAACTCTGCATGAAGAGGATGGAGATGATTGGCCAAAATGGCCCTTGCCCTCTGAGTGGCTCTGGTTTGATAAACATTATCAAGTTTACTCAGGCTAGTGCCAATTGTTTTTTAGCAGAGTTTGACCACATTCTTCATCCTGCTCTTATTTTTTATGCTGAGGCTCCCAAACCAACAAATCATTGCAAATGTTAAAACAGACTCAATAAAAGATGAGTAAAACAGTTTAAGAAACTTCTTATTGACATTAAAAGACCTCAATTTCCTCAAATAAAACAGCCTCTGATTTACTTTATAAGACAGTTTGTCATCCAGGATGGTGCCTATGTACTTATAATGACTAACTATGTCCACAGCTGTACCTTTGGCTGCGACAGGTGGTTCCTTACGAAAATCAATTATCATGTCTTTTGTTTTTGACAGGTTAAGTTGCAGATATGAGTCATCACACCATCTAACAAAATAGTCAAGTACTGGTTCGTGGCGAACCTCGAATCGAACCTGCTGTTACAGTCGTTCGTGTAAAGCATGACCAATAGAGGTGACAAAACAGCAGAGTCTCGGACAAGGTTTCATTAACACGAGTTCTCTGAGGCCTAGCTGTCAGAAAATCAACTAACCAGCATATAGTTCCCAAATCAACACTGGGTATTTCTGAAAGCCTATGAGCAAGGACAAGAGGCTGCATACAGCTGAAGGCTGATGAAAAATCTGCAAAACAAAGACGTATGTGTGTTTTCCTGCCTTCGAGGTGCCTGACAACTAAATTTAATAGTGTTGCCAAGGCATCCTCCACCCCTTTCCTGGGTTGATAAGCAAATTGAAGTGGATCAATCACGGTCTGCGTCATAGCAAGCAAGCTCTTTTTCACTATACGCTCAAAGCTCTTCATCACCACTGAGGTGAGAGCCACAGGGCGATAGTCTTTTAATGTTTTAGGTGATGGTACGTTTGTCACAGGAACAATAATGGATTCTTTCCACAAAGTGGGAACTTTATTAAGTGACAAGGACCACTGGAAAATGTATGTGAAGATTCCACTAAAAAATGGGGCACAGCATTTAAGTAGTCGGACGCTTATTCCATCCGGCCCATGACTTCTCCTTGGGTTAGATTTTTCAAAAGTGCTCAACACACTAATTTCATCTATCTGAATCCCACTGCTTAGTGGGATATGTAGAGTTACTTGTACAGTTATATTGTGGTGTACAGAGCGCACAGGGTATGCATCACCCCCCTGATGCCTTTCATTGATGTATTTCATCACAAAAGGTTCCATAATACATAGATGCGACTGGTGTGACAGCGTGAGGTGTATCATTTTGTGACCTTACCCACAAATGTGCAGATGGTTCCAATGAAAAATATGAGGCTTGTTCAGGCACGGCAGATGTATGTGCTCCCCGAGTGCTGTTGTCTGGTCTCTCAAATGCTGTATTGATGAATGTAGAAGGTAGCAGTAGCTGCAGGTGGGTTCCATTTATCTTTGACCTGTGACAGCGGCGGTGTCGAGCAGAATGACAGATGGTGTGTTTTGTCTGACTTTGTTTATTGTCCGTCATCTGTTGTTCATCCTGTCACTCTCTTCTCATGCCCTGCAGCTGAAACAGATGGAGGTACAGCTCGAGGAGGAGTACGAAGACAAGCAGAAAGTCTTGCGTGAAAAAAGAGAGCTGGAGTCCAAACTGTTACATGCCCAGGACCAGGTACTGCATCACTCTGCCTCTGGTGTGTGTGTGTTTGTGTGTGTGTGCCACTTCTTCTGATTGGAAAGAAACTGCTTTCTGAGTCTGGAGTGGTGCTGTGTGCTTTAAAACAGAGACAGAGAAATGGTTTTTGTGTAACAGTGCTGCCTGGAGAGCAGTGTTGTGCTCAGGTGAAACTACAATAAGATTGAATCTGTTTTGTATGTATGTTTTTGTTGCACGGTAGTCTCTTGAAATATTTCAAATAAACCCAAAAGGTTGTGTTTGCATCCCGTTGCACTGATTTAGTATAAACCACATATCTCACTGAGGCTTTTAGAGGATGAGCACAGGAAGGCTCTTATTAATTGTATTTTAGGTCAGCCAAAGGGATGTGGAGACGGAGAAGAGGTTGAAGAAAGATCTGAAAAGAACCAAAGTCCTGTTGGCTGATGCACAGATTATGCTGGATCACTTGAAGAGTAACACCCCCAGCAAGAGGGAGATCGCCCAGCTCAAAAACCAAGTAGGTGAACACTTCACTGTCAGTTTAAATCTAGGTGGTAGTACTGTGAAGTATGCATGAAGACAGTAAGGTCTACAGCAATCAGACCTTTAACCCCAGTGACATTCATCTTCACCCCAGTGATTGATGTCTGGATGACCTTGCCAGGACCATTCTGGAATACACATGTGTGTGCCACATTTGGTACAAATTGGTTTGAAAACCAAATTCCTTGATCTTGACCTTTGTCAATAAGAATTCCTGAAGAGCAATTTTGGGGACAACCTTTAATCACATGCAAGGTTTGGCAGAAATCAGCAAAGGACCTGGGAGGAGTCAGCCAACAAACAAACAATAGGCATGACCTTTTCACCCCGTCACACATAGCCGGAATCACGCAGAGTGGCACCGGACTTATGAATCGGCACACATCCGAAAGGTGTAGGATTTCAGTTCCAAAACATTCTGACAGCCATCAGCGGAAGTCGACACAGTTGGTCAAAATTGCCCGGCGGCCCCGAGTGTGATGCACATGTTCAAAACTCTCCGGGCGGCGTTGAGTTGGGACACCTAGCTGATGGCAGTCCATGTGTTTTTACATATTTACACATTCCGATGGTGGCAAAACTGGATCCGAAATGATTTGAGCGCATACAAGGGAACCTCAAGATGGATCTGGCGTGGTATGCCTGCCGGTATGACCTGCACGTGCCACGTTTAATAATGTGGAGACATTTGGAAATCCAGACATTTGGAGATTGGGCAGTCTGCAGCGCCTTTTATGGCCATCTGACAGCGGTCTGTGTCGTCTGCATACGCTCTGGATGTGATCTGACAGGTGTCAACGAGGCAGTCTGTCTGCGCTCCGACACTGCAGACCACGCCTCTTTTCCTCACGACTGCATCGGATTATGCCAATATTTGCCATATCGGGCATGCTTCCGGCACATTCTTCCTATGTGTGACGGGGGCTTTAGTCCCGCTGATTGACCTTTGGCAATTTTGACCTTGTTGGGTAATTCCGGAACCCATCTCCACATGTGTGGCACATTTGGTGGATATTGGAATGAAGATGCTAAATTTTCACCTTTGACACCCATGATTGACTTTTGGTGGATTTGATTTCATCTGGACAATTCCAGAAACCCACCAACATATGTATGCCAAGTTTGGTGGGCATCAGACTGAAAATTAAAAATTTGAATTTGACTCCAATGAGCTTAATCTTTGCCAAAAACAATTTTTTGGCAATTCTGTGGTTAACCTTCATCCATATGCCAGGTTTGGTGGAATTTGGCCAAAAACCGAGAAGGTGTAACAAACAGACAATCTATTCAAAGAAGTCAAGCTAATTATACTACAATTGCATTTTAAATGAAAGGCATCAGATGGCCTATACACAACATACCCTGCACACACTACACACCACCATATAAATATACAAGTATACATATATCTGTAATGGCAGGGGCGTGCTAGGAACATTTTTCAGCCCGGGAGTTTCATATCCAACCGGCCCACAAACCGCCAGCTCACAGAGATAATAAGAGTTCTGCTGTGGCATTTATGTGCTGACTGACTGTGAAAATTGGGTGGCTTATAATAGAAAGTAAAAGTTAGTTAACCCCTTAATGCCTGAATTTATATAGCTGTATATAAAAAATGTTTTGTGCATGTTTTTGCCTTTAAGTAGATGGTAAATAATGTTGAGATTATTAATTTCACTTTTCCACAAAAAATAAATAGTAATTTTGGTATTTTGGTAATGACTTTATGTTATAATGTTATAATAATAATAATGGTATGTTGCAAATTTGCGACAACAGGCATACTGGTCAATTTGGTATGTTACATATTTGAGTCAAATATTATAGCATATATGCAACGATAGGCGTTAAGGGGTTAAGCTTGGCAGACACTGTCCGATATTTTCAATTGTTGTACTTGGCTCCAGCTCAGACTGTGCGACAAAACCACAGGGTTTAAAAGGTCAGAGCGCATGATTCATGTTCTCACACTGTACGGTCCGATGCTCTGATGCGATCTGACTGTTCACATTGTACGTTCAAAAACCACACGTCGGGAAGCAAAACGTAACAGAAGCTTTTTTTTTCTTTTTAAAAAATTTATTTCATGCCTATCAGCGTGCACAGTGAGTGAAATCAGGTGGGGAGACTGAACGTATATGCGCGCGTGTGCACACAGCAACATGATGAGAGGACGGTAAAAAAAGAAAACATAAACATTCATAACAGGTGTTGGTACTTACACTGTTGTATAAATAAACTATATTTCAAACAGAGTCTTACAGCTGTGCTCATCTGTCGTAAATCCTGTTGTTGTCTGCTGTGTGTATGTGTGCACGCGCGCGCATATACGTTCAGTCTCCCCCCACCTGATTCCACTCACTGTGCGTGCTGATAGGCATGAACTTTAATATATTAGGTTATTGCGAGGGAACGCAATAAAAAAAAAACACATGACTTTACATGAGATCACTGTTTGCTGTCTCCGGACAGCACACAGTGCGCGAGGTAATGTAGACGCTTGTAGCGCTGCTTCAACAGCGCGGAACCCTCACGTGTCACGACGGCCGACCAAAAATATCAAACAGGTTTGATTTTCGTCCGACCATATGATTCTCCATCGGGAGGTGATCGTGAGATGTTAAACGCAGCTAGTGTCAGTGAAGTCTGTAAGTAGCTGGAAGAGGTGGTACTGTACTACAAATGTTGATACAGCTGACATCCTGGCATCAACAGGCATGTAGCCTGTTATGCCCAGCCCTATTTACCATTTCCCTGTTCGCTCTGTCTTCTTGAAAAAATATCTGTGAGCTTTGCACACTTGGCAGCATCTTCCTCCAAAGCTTTTCTTTTTCTTAATCTAGCTTTTTCAGCTCCACCTGGCTTTTTTCTTTCTGTCCATCTTTTCAATCACGGGTCTCTCCTCCTATACTTGCTAGTAGCGCAAGTCTCATCTGAGCACACAGGGCTTGGTTGGACTGAACTAACTGTAATGAATGCATAGGGGTGTTAAACGTGTAATGGTATGTCCCTACTTTAGGCTTTGGAAAAGATAACAGCATTGCAAAAGAAGCAGTCTTATGAACCTGCATGAACCTGGTGCGAGAGTTCGTGCACATGCCGGTGTCTGTTGAGCAGGAACAGTGCCAGGTGCACCACATAGCGCTGCTTATGTGGAATCATTTAAAAAAAAGAACAAGAAGAAGTAGAAAAACCACACCACCTGGGACACGAACTCATGCCTTTCAAAACCCCTGATTCCAAGTCAGAGACTTTACCACTGAGCTACAGAGCTGTTCTTTGAAAGCTACGGGAAGCTGCCTCATATCAGGAAGGACATGGAAGTATTACAAAAAAAAAAAAAAATTAAAATCCCACACCATATTAAAACTGCGCATTTATCAAGCGAACAATACAAATATGATCCGTCTGTTCCTCTGGTGATGACCCATGGTCACAGACATACAGTCATGACATAACATGAATGGGAAGCAGTGTGCTGTGATCATGTCCACATCTACTGGTCAGGTGCATCCAGTCGGCCGCATGCGTGTTCTGCCTGACACGCGTCTTGTGGACGGAGTGCCACAGCACAGACACTGCATCATGTGGAACAGAGCTCACATGGGTGACGTGCTGCTGATCACCCGCTGCATGTTCTGATTTGACGGTCCATTTCAACCTGGGGGGCTGTCAGTGTCTGCTCTGTGCGCACTCGCTTGCCACAGTGATATATGTTTTTATTTATAGCCATGTAAATACAGCAATCAGACACACTCGGCTCGCAGTGGACAGTTGTTAGTCCATGTCTGTCCAAACACAGTAGGTGTTGTGTAGCTGGAATGTCCAGAATGACCGTTCACCACAACTGCTTCTGTTGGAAGCCACGCCTCCCGTGAGTGGAGGGCACACAACTACGTGTCAGTGTGTGTGTTTGCAAAGTCACACTCGTGTGAGACTTAAACACATTTCACAGCAGTACGACAGTGATTGCCTGCAGTCTGTTGTTGTGTTAATAGTGTGACTGGCCACACATTTTCTAAGTGCCATGCGTGTCACCTGGAATTTGGCTGGCACCTGCTGCGAGAGGTTGCAGTGGGTTTGCACAGTGCACACTTTGTCTTTCAGGTGCTTGTGTGCGCAAATAGTTGTACCAACAGGTGTACAAGGCGTTAGAGGGAGGGACGACATTACACGGTTTGCACACAATTCCTGCATCATGTGCACTAATTGTGCACTTCGTCCAAACTTTGCACTGTGTGAAGGGGCCCTTACCATGGTCTTGACCTTTGACAAAACAACTTCAAAATCTAATCACCTCTAGATATCTATCCAAGTAATATTCCCACTAGTTTTGAAGGAAATCTGTCCAGTTGTTTTTGTTATGTTGCACACACGCATGGCACTGAAAACAATACCCCGCTGTTGCTGCTTTGCAGAAGTGCACGGTAAAAACGTGCCCTTTGAATTTTGGTCTCAGACTATGACCATTCTGTACATAGACCTCTAGATATCAAGGACAGAGTGTAACACTTTCTGGTGCCTTTTCTTTCTTTTTGTCTCTCACAGTTGGAAGAGTCAGAGTTCACTTGTGCAGCATCAGTGAAAGCTCGAAAAAGCATGGAGATTGAAATTGAGGACCTGCACATACAAGTGGAGGATGTTGTCAAAGCTAAAATATCGGTACGTTTAACATCTTACTAACATCTGAGCACTGTACCATAAATCAGGCATGTCAAACCCAATCACACTGAGGGTCACTCCAGTGGGAGGGACATATATAGTCTTCATAAAAATAATAAAAGACAGCAGACCCATCTTTTTTAATGTACAGCACAAACGGTTTGGGCCATTCTTCAGCATCCAAACAAATACATTTCAATGACACCAAGGAGTGTAAATTAGTGCCAGTGTTTCACAAAGGCGTCCCACGGGGTATACACTGGGCAATGGCAGAACCGCCACATGACAGCACACAACTGTCAGGGGTACCGAGGGGATTTATAATCCACTCCCAGAGACCCCCAGACGTAAAACTGGGGACTCCTGGTTGGCCCCTGAGGCACCTCCAACCACCTGTCCCACACCCCAAACATATGGTCTTGGGTGTAATTATGCTGAGTATTTTTAATGGTAATTTTACACCTGTATCTGATACACTGGACATCTTCTCCCGTTTTAGTGGATGGAAAAACTAGATCAAACCCACCATCCACACTCACGCTCAGGGTTTAAAATTTTTTTTTGCTGGTGTACAGCTGGGGGGTGGCCGAGGAACCTTCTAGCACTCGCAATGGGAGCAGAGTGAGAATAAATTCATTTTGGTACGGTTGGTATGGCTGTGGAATCTGAGCATCCAACTTTATGATAGAACTCTCAAACAATCTGACATCTCCTACTCTGGGTCCAGCTTGGACTGCTGAATGTGGGTATTTTCATGGATAAAAAACAAGCATATGATCATTAAATGACTGTTTTTGTCTGTTGTGGTGTGTGGGGGTTGAGGGTATCTCTGTCCCCATGGGCTGTTGCTTCTAAAGCCCAGAGTGTGATTGTGTTTTATTTTTTAAAAAGTACAAAAATTGCATGTACAACCATCCACAGCAATACCACAGGCAGGGATATGTGTGTGTATGTGTGTGTTTGTACTGCTAACTTTGTGGGGATCATCGCAGGTAGAGGACCTGTTTAGTGAAGAACATTTTGAAAAGTGGGGACATTTAGGCTGGTCCTCATAAGATTTTGAATGAAATGGCTTCCAGAGGCTGCAAAAATGCTCCTCTCAAAGTGATTCTTCAAAAACTGAGGTGACAACTTGACTTAGAGAGACAGCTAGAGTTTAAATGTAGTATCAGTTTTTTTCTAAGTATAACAAAAAGGGTGGTCCTCACTCCCAGTGGTCATTTTCCCAGACCTCACTTTGGTGCCCGTACAGGAAGCGGTGTGTGTGTGTGTGTGTGTGTGTGTGTGTGAGAGAGAGAACAGTATGTTACTCAAGAAGCTTTCATCAGAATTGGACCAATCTTGGTGAATGGACAGATGGTCAGCCAAGCACAAAGTATATCCAATAATCATTCCAAGGTCAAGGTCACAGGCCAATGTCAAATTTTTGGCACACTGCTTATGTATCGCATGGATTTACTGTATAATTATTTTTTGAAGAAATGGTTAAAGACACAATTATGGTTCCTATTAAATTCATGTTTGGCCAAAGATCAGCATTGCTTTGCTGGCCTTGAAAGGTCAAACTCATTTAAATTGGATAGTTAAAGTCACTTGTTAAAAATACATGTGGTAACACTTTAGATGTCATGGCTGAGTGGTTAAGTGTGCTTGTAGCCACTATGGAAGGTTCCTGGTTCAAGGCCACCCCTACCAATTCTCCATGTAATGTGAACTTGTGCCAAGGGCATCTGGTGTGAAACCTGTGCCAAATCAACATGCAGATCCACCTCGGATTTGCTGTGGTGACCCAGAGAGAAAAACAAGGGAGAAGCCAAAGAGACTTACTTTTAATGGGTAATTAAGGCTTAACCAATGTGTTTAGTAATTATTTATTAATGGTATTCAGCATCTTTATACATTATTAACATGAACACCCTGATTATGATTATTAAACACAGTTAAGTCTTAATTCGCTTTTAATATTTATTGCTGCGTTACTTAAAGCTACAGCGCGCTGGTTTTAGTGTCACCTAGTGGTGATGTTGCAGAATGCATGATGCCGTGAGAAGTCATGATTTTTGTTTCCTTTCTTTATTTCATTCTCCTTTTCCTGCTCTTGTGATAACGAATCTATATATGACCTCTCTTTTGAACATGCAAAGACTTTTTGTAATTATAAAGGAGGGGTTGCATGCATGTGTGTGTGTGTGTGTGTGTGTGTGTGTGTGTGTGTTCTTCTTTTGATGAGCAAATTAAACCAAAAACAACAGTGATTAATTAATGGACACAGGGGTTGGCACTCTCATCAAATTTTCACCCTACCAAATGCTGCAGCGCTCCGGCATTAATATGCACACATCATCAAGTCATGGTGGGATATTAAAATAATAACTGCCCTTTGGCATATGTCTGATTTCAGCATTTTGCTCTAATGGATAAATAAGCTTTGTTGGAAAAAAAAAAATCCCCCCATCTGCTTATTAATGGCTGTCTCATGGGAGCAGCGCCTGCATTTGTGACTCATACACTGAGGATGTTTGTCTCTGGAGATGACACGCTGTTTGTGTGCGTGTGCTTTGCTTGTTAATTGCAACATTTATGGCAAAGGAAGGTCTCATAAATGTCTGATGGAGAAATGCATATTAAGTGCATCTCCCTCCTGGATGCAGACAATGAACTCTAAATAGAACATCATGAGCCCACTGCCCTGGCTGCACTCTACCACCCCTAAATGAGCCAACTGATTATCTCCAATTGGTCTTATCCTGCAGCCAGAATGGACACAGAATGACACTAAAATGTCTTTCCTTCTCTCTTTGTCCGTCAGTTGGAGGAGCAGGTTAGCCGTCTGCAGCGAGAGAAGAATGACCTGCAGTCCCGTATGGAGGAGGATCAGGAGGACATGAATGATCTGATGAAGAAACATAAAGCTGCAGTTTCTCAGGTAACTTGGCCTAAACAAAACCCCAAAGCCTGACGGCACAAGACAGGAAACTCTAAATAATAGTCTGACAGGCAAAATTGTCTTTTAAAACTCAGACATGTAATTGACCAAATACCTAAATTACATTTCAGTGGAAATAAAATGAGGTATTTATGAGAATTATTTGTTTGGTTGTTGTGGACACATTAATTTGGTAGGCAGTTGATACAACCCCAATTCCAATGAAGTTGGGACATTGTGTGAAATGTAAATAAAAACAGAATACAATGATTTGCAAATCCTCTTCAACTTATATTCAATTGAATACACCACAAAGACAAGCTATTTAATGTTCAAACTGATAACCTTTATTGTTTTTGTGCAAATATTTGCTCATTTTGAAATGGATAGCTACAACACATTTCAAAAAAGCTGGGACAGTGTTATGTTTATCACTGTGTTACATCACCTTTCCTTCTAACAACACTCAATAAGTGTTTGGGAACTGAGGACACTAATTGTGAGTGTCATGACTGGGTATAAAAGGAACATCCCCAAAAGGCTCAGCCATTCACAAGCAAAGATGGGGCGAGGATCACCACTTTATGAACAACTGCATGAAAAAATAGTCCAACAGTTTAAGAACAATGTTTCTCAACGTTCAACTGCAAGGAATTTAGGGATTCCATCATCTACAGTCCATAATATAATCAGAAGATTCAGAGACTCTGGAGAACTTCCTACACGTAAACGGCAAGGCCGAAAACCAACATTGAATGCCCGTGACCTTCGATCCCTCAGGCGGCACTGCATTAAAAACTAACATCATTGTGTAAAGGATCTTACCACGTGGGCTCAGGAACACTTCAGAACACCATTGTCAGTTAACACAGTTCGTCACTACATCTACAAGTGCAACTTAAAACTCTACCATGCAAAGTGAAAGCCAAACATCAACAACATCCAGAAACTCCGCCGTCTTCTCTGGACCCGAGCTCATTTGAAATGGACAGACGCAGAGTGGAAAAGTGTGCTGTGGTCTGATGCGTCCACATTTCAAATTGTTTTTGGAAATCATGGATGTCGTGTCCTCTGGACAAAAGAAAAAAAAAACATCCAGATTGTTACCAGTGCAAAGTTCAAAAGCCAGCATCTGTGATGGTATGGGGGTGTGTTAGTGGCCATGTCATGGGCAACTTACACATCTGTGATGGCACCATCAATGCTGAAAGGTACATCCAGGTTGTGGAGCAACACATGCTGCCATCCAAGCAACGTCTTTTTCAGGGACGTCTCTGCTTATTTCAGCAAGACAATGCCAAGCCACATTCTGCATGTGTTACAACAGCGTGGCGTCATAGTAAAAGAGTGCAGGTACTAAACTGGCCTGCCTGCAGTCCAGACCTGTCGCCCATTGAAAATGTGTGGTGCATTATGAAGTGCAAAATACGACAACGGAGACCCTGGACTGTTGAACAACTGAAGTCGTACATCAAGCAAGAATGGGAAAGAATTCCACCTTCAAAGCTTCAACAATTAGTGTCCTCAGTTCCCAAATGCTTATTGAGTGTTGTTAGAAAGAAAGGTGATGTAACACAGTGGTAAACATACCACTGTCCCAGCTTTTTTGAAATGTGTTGCAGGCATCCATTTCAAAATGAGCAAATATTTGCACAAAAACAATAAAGTTTATCAGTTTGAACATTAAATATCTTGTCTTTGTGGTGCATTCAATTAAATACAGGTTGAAGAGGATTTGCAAATCATTGTATTCTGTTTTTATTTACATTTTACACAACGTCCCAACTTCATTGGAATTGGGGTTGTATTTAGACCATAGGTATACCCTGGGGAGTAGATCAGTTGATTTGATTTTAGAGTTGTTTGGGCGTGCTTTCGTACAGACCGTAGCTACATCAAGACAATTGTGCGGCTCACCATCCTCAGGTAAAGGTATCAATTCGGATGGATTCAATGTTGTACAGCGCTCTACCGTAAGGTGTGGTTGTGATAATAGCAAGGACATGCACGAAAGATGTCTTGCTGGGGACAAAAGGCTCATGTTTGTCTGCAACAGAAGTGCAGAGACTGCATGTGGAACTTTCAGTGTCAACTGATGGAATAGAACAACATTACTGCTACTTTGAACAGCCATAGAGGCTGCAACAACAGCCTGTACACATGGTGGTAGAGCACTTGCCACTGCATCCAATTTAGATGAGTAGTAGGCAACTGGCCTTAATTTTGAGCCATACACTTGAACCAAAACACTAGTCATGAACTTATTCTTACAATCAACTGTTTGAATGAATGGTTTACTATAATCTGGTAGTGCCAAACTGTGGATGACACTAATGTTTGTTTTACTTTTACAAAGGCTTCCTCAGCACCTTTGTTCCATTCCAACACGGTTGACATTGAAATATCATCTTTGTACATCAAATCAGAAAGTGGACTAGTCAATTCTGCATAACAGGGAATCCATGCCCTGCAGTAATTAGTCAGTCCAAGAAATGACATCATCTGCTTTTTGGTTTGTGGTTTTGGAGCGTGTAAAATTGCTTCCTTCCTGTCAGACAGGATCGTGCGCCCTGTGGCTGATAGTTCATGTCCTAAATATTTTACTTTATCCCTACACAACTGAACTTTGTTTTTACTCACTTTGTGGCCATTATTAAATAAGAAACATAATAATGCTACTGTGTCAGTTATGCAGTTTTCTCGTGTGTCAGAGGCAATCAGAATGTCATCAACATACACTAATAGTTGGCTATCTGCCGGTGGAACAAAATTGGCTAAACATGCTGACATGACTTGAGAATAAATAGTTGGGCTCTCTGCGTAACCCTGCGGTAATCTGGTAAATGTATATCGTTGTCCTTTAAAGGTAAAAGCAAACCAGAATTGACTATCTGGGTGTACTGGTACAGAGAAAAAAAAAAAAAAAATGCATTACTGATATCTATTACAGAAAAACAACTAGAATTTAATCTCAATGAGCTTAACAGTGTGTGCGGATCTGGTACACATGGAGCTCTTTTTACTACAGCAGCATTTACTGCCTGCAGATCTTGAATCATTCTCCATCCCACTGAGGGCGGAGCCTTTTTTTTTTACAGGAAATATGGGTGTGTTACATGGTGAATCTGGACATGGCACTATTACTCCTGCTGTTAACAAATCCTCTATTACTGGCCTGATTCCTTCAATTGCATCAGGTTTCAATGGATACTGTCTTACACATGGTCTGTATTCTGTTTTTGGTCTTATAACTACAGGTTGTGCATTTTTTTATCAGTCCTACGTCTGAAGGACCTGTTGTCCACAATCCTGATGGTACCGAAGAGAGAAGATCATCTTCTTCAGGACTCAACTGAAACACTCAGGATTGTGAAGTGGACACATCAATGTGTGTTCCAGCTGTCAGCACCAATGAGACATTAACTGGCACTTTATACAATTTAGTTGATGGACTGAACTCCGTTCGTGGTCCAACTCTGCTCCAATCAGTGGCTGACAAAGCTGTTATGACTGTCAGTCCCAATTCTTGCCATTCTGTCAAATATGGTTTACAAAGTGACACATGTAATGGCATACCTGTGAATCTCAATTTTAAAACATCTTCAGTGGCACCTGTTACTGTTATGACAGCTGTTGAGTTGCCATCATGAATCAAATCGGTCATTGTCAGCTTCACAGGTGAAATATTTTTCAATTTGTTTTCATACACTGGTGTTCCTGGCAATATGCCACTATGGACTCTAAATACACTCTCAAATCTGCATCTAAACTCTGTCCATGGTTCTCCTTCTTTCTGAGTTGTCCTGGTAATTTCAGTATAATTTATTTTTGGCCCTAACACACCTTTTGCACGTGTAATCATAGCTTCCACTCTTGTTTTCAAGACTGGATCATCATGTGGCAATGGTACGCCATCCTGGTCTGCAGGATTCCAGTCTCCGCGTACCTGACTCCATTTAGGGCCACATGCTTTCATCCACACCTGTTGGACTTCAGGTCCACTAAGGTGGTAAGAACTTCTAATGTTTTCTATATCCTGCATAAATCCCTCAATATCGACATGTGGCGATGGTATCATGTCGACTGCTGCTTTGATATCATCAGCATTCCATGTTCGATATACGAGCATGGTTGATCGATATCCTGCTGTTCCTGCACGAGGATTTGGTACTTCTATCATAGGATAGGCACCTCCCTGGTCACTGTGTTCCACCATGGGAGGGGCTGTAGGCACTTTCGCTTGACTGCGTGTTTGTGGTTTTTCTGTTTTTTCTGGTTTTTCACTTTTTACCTTAGGTTTTACTGCCAAATCATACTGTGGTGGTGGTACATCGTCATCCTCTGGTAGAGGAGATAAGGGTGTTGTTGTCACCGACGATCCAGCCGGCGGTGGTTGCTGAGGCTGTTCTGGTTCTCTGTGCTGAATTATCACATCTTCTTCTGCCTTACCTACAGCTTTCTTTTTCCTTGCTTTCTCTAATCGTCGCTTCTCTTCTCCCTTCTGTCTGTTCTCTGCTTCCTCCTCCCAAAATGCCACTAAATCTGCCCCTACTTTCTGCATCTTTTTCTCATCACCTTTATGTTTCTGTTCTAACTCCTTCTTTAGCTTCTGTATACTGATCAGGTTCAGTCGTCCGTCAAAGTCATGTTTATTTATCCAGGTCTCCAATTTCTTTGTTGTTTTTGGATTTTTTGCTTCCATAAATTTCCAGTCGTCAGTTGATAAATTTTCCTTATTTTTAGACGTCTTACCCCCCATTTTTATTATCCCTTGTTATAATTTGGACTTCAGACGGGGGCACACCTAGGGTGTTCTAAATCTGAAGTTTTCACACTTTCTTTGGACGTGACAATCAATTTGCCGTCGTGTGGTTGATTCCTTTCACCTCCCCGTAGGAAGCGGAATCACTTGCCTGCTGCTTCCACACGCACGGTTGTCACTAACGTTGTCCAAAGTATTACACTTTCACACAGTTATTTACACTTACACAAAACACTATTTACACATAGAAACACTTTTAATAATCGTACGCGTATTCTTATGCCAGGGGAGCTCGCCCTCCCGTGAAATTTAACTAATGTCCTGCATTAGGGGACTCCGCCGTCCCTGCCAAATTTAACTGCTTTTTTACAGTGCACGTATTTCTACCCGGGATTTCCTTTACGTATTAAAACAGAGGAGTCCGTATCCTCCTTCCGGAATTTAACTACGTGCGTCCCTCGCAACCGTAGAGGAGTCCGCCCTCCTTACAGAGTTTAACTGTGTTTCATTAACAGACGATTCTGTATCATCGCTTACGGAGTTTAACTGTTTTATGTGATCACTTTTATCCCCTACCGGTACGCGTATATAAACAGAGGAGTCCGCACCCTCCTTACAGAGTTTAACTGCTTTGCATTAACAGACGATTCTGTATCATCGCTTGCGGAATTTAACTGTTTATGTGATCTGATCACCACTCACTCAGTACTATTTACAAAGAAATTTTACTCACTGACTCGACTTCCTGTCTGTCTTCTTCGGGAAAATCTCGTCAACCAGACGATGCCAACGGTGGTCGACAATTGCAGACACGATCAATCGATCGGACCTTGGCCAAGGATTTACGTCTGGACTTGACGACCTCCGCTGGACACCTCCGGTATTGTTGAGATCCCGGACGTAGCCCCCAGTCAATGTTGGGTATTTTCTCCTCCAAACATTCTTAAAACCTTGATAAGACAAACAGAGTCAAGAACCACCAGTGAGACAGAAAGTCTCCTAAGGGGAGGAGTGATAGCGCGTGAGCTGTTGCCACAGAACCGCTGATTGCACAATACATTCAGGACGTTCAGAACCTTTTTAATCTTGGGCTCGATTAAGATGTGTTTAAGACATCTATCGATTAATCACACTTCTTCTGACACAAGGACTAATGTATCATAATCACACTGTGGTTGGAACATTCAATTCTCTATTCTTTATCTCACTGCTCCGCTTATGGCTGCATTCTGCCTGGGTCATCTTCACATGTCCTGAAAAAGAGCTTAGCGTGCACACAGAGATACCACAACTTGCAGAAGCACGTCATGTCACATATCTTAAGTAACCTTCACCCATCACATCAGTACAGTACACTTTATCAGAGCAGAGAGAACTACATTCTACCAGAGCAGAGAACACAAAACATGCATGATAAAAAAAAACAGTGTATCTACAGAATAACTCCAACACATATATTTGCTTGTCTCTTTCTAATAGCCAGTGTTGATATTGCTTTTTATATAAAGGCTGAGTGGATCCTTGTCATTTGATTAGTGTTTTGTATGTCACGTGTATTATCTGCCCCCTTTGTGTTGCGCTGCATTTAGCGTGCAAATTTGGTTCCATACGTTTTGTACCATTGCACATTGCGAACCGCACATTACGAATTAATGCACACACTAGTTTGTTTTGCTAACAGACGACAATTTGAATGAGCTAATTGACATTTTTCTAACACACACACACACACACAAAAAACCCCAAATCCATTATCCTGTAAGTCGTCTGGAGGCATGAATAGCTGTTAGGATGATGACCTGGACAAATTTCTGATGCAATTTTTCGCTGGACTGGGGAAGTCTTTTTTCTTTTTTCTTTTTTTTTGGAAGTACATGAAGTCAGTGCACGGCATCATGGACTACATTGTCAGACTTATTTTTGAACTATCTAACTGTTTTTCCAAGTTGACTGAGAATAGTTTTGGACTCCTTTTTAAAGTTTTTCTTGGACTGCTGACATCAAAGCACCAGTGACGCACACCACAATGTAAGTCCCTTTTCTGTTGTTTATGAATTAATATAATAGCAAATGACAAGGATCTATTTTAGCTGTGATATAAAACAAATAATGAATGATTTTACATTCCTTCATTGGAACGAGTATTTAATTCGGTGAAAATATATTGTGATGATGAAGATGATTGTTTATTTTGATATTCTTGTACCAGTACTGATTTGCAAGGAGTATATATTTAAAATTCTGTTGTGCCTAAAACATGTGCAATTCAAGTGCTCTCTATTTCACATGAAGTGTCCAGAACAGCACACTATGTAATATTATTTATGAACACATTTGCCAGCGCAAAGGTCTCCGGTTCAAGGTTGTCCTTGTATGATGTGTCAGTAAAGGCAGCCAGTGTAAAAACGCAGATCCACGCTGGACTGACTATGGCAGCCCAGAGCAAAATCGAAAGAGCAATTTATTGGCAGTGTAGTTTTACAGATGATTGAAGCACACACAGAAATAACACACTCTACATGGAGTCCTCTCTATAATGATTCTGTCTTATGTTTTAATGCCAGTCGGCCAGGGATCTGAACCAGATCAGTGACCTGCAAGCCCAGCTGGATGAATCCACAAAGGAGAAGCAGGAAATCCAGGAAAAGGTACAGTATAGTATTGAAAAGCACTCATACTGCCTGGCAGGAACCTGCCCGCTGCCTCCACACGTCTTTCTGATTAGACCTTAGCGTGCCTTCTGATTATTCTGCCTAAAATGCTTTCTTTCTGTGATGGTTTTCTTCTTGAAATCGCAATGTAATTTGCATTTAAATGGCAAGAATCAATGACAATTGAGAGTAAAGGAGAAAAATTATTATTATTATTATATTTTTTTACTTCATATAAAGAGTCATGTACAATATCTCAGCAGTTGTGGCTTTTTAACTGATCTCTATGCAAAATGTTCTGTCCAAGCTGTCTTATTCTTGCTTTTTAATTTTGCCATTTCATTGCCAATGCAGAATGTTTCATGCAGATTGGAAATAATCAGCACTGTCAGATGGCTTGGCTGTTTGAGCAGGGAATGTGACAGTTCAACAAAATAGCTTTTGCTTGGGCTATTTTATGCATGACTCATATAGTAAGACCAGTCAGGTGACGTATTCTCCAGGTACTGTTATTGGCCAATAATAATAATAATAATAATAATAATAATAATAATAATAATAATATGTCAAAGATTACAAAAAATGCTGAGATGATGCTGTTGTTGTAAATTAGTCTGAAATACAAATCATTATAACTTAAGCTTTCATTTTGTAAAACTCCAACAACATTATAAGGTTTTTAATCGTGATAAATCCGGGTGTAGGGTGGTGGCCAAGCATTTAAGTGCACTTATAGCTAGTGCAAAAGCTTCCCGGT
Source organism: Thalassophryne amazonica (assembly GCF_902500255.1). Lineage (NCBI taxonomy): Eukaryota > Metazoa > Chordata > Actinopteri > Batrachoidiformes > Batrachoididae > Thalassophryne > Thalassophryne amazonica. The sequence goes on from NC_047111.1 coordinate 92,634,784, forward strand.
TCAAACTCACCCTCCTCATTCTCCAAGTATTATGGAGTTGTGTCAGTAAGAGTATCCGTCATAAAACCTGTGCCACATGAGTATTCAGATTCACTTTGGATCTTGAGCGAAAACCATCTACAACCCCAATTCCAATGAAGTTGGGATGTTGTGTAAAATGTAAATAAAAACAGAATACAATGATTTGCAAATCCTCTTCAATCTATATTCAGTTGAATACACCACAAACTCAAGATATTTAATGCTCAAACTGATAAACTTTATTGTTTTTGTGCAAATATTTGCTCATTTTGAAATGGATGCCTGCAACACATTTCAAAAATTGGGACAGTGGTATGTTTACCGCTGTGTTACATCACCTTTCCTTCTAACAACACTCAATAAGCGTTTGGGAACTGAGGACACTAATTGTTGAAGCTTTGCATGTGGAATTCTTTCCCATTCTTGCTTGATGTACGACTTCATTTGTTCAACAGTCCGGGGTCTCCATTGTCACATTTTGCGCTTCATAATGTGCCACACATTTTCAATGGGCGACAGGTCTGCACTACAGGCAGGCCAGTCTAGTACCCGCACTCTTTTACTATGAAACCACGCTGTTGTAACACGTGCAGAATGTGGCTTGGCATTGTCTTGCTGAAATAAGCAGAGACGTCCCTGAAAAAAAAACATTGCTTAGATGGCAGCATGTGTTAATCCAAAACCTGGATGTAGTTTCAGCATTGATGGCACCATCAGAGATGTGTAAGTTGCCCATGCCATGGGCACTAATACATCCCCATACCATCACAGATGCTGGCTTTTGAACTTTGCACTGGTAACAGTCTGGATGTTTTTTTCCTCTTTTGTCCAGAGGACACGACGTCCATGTTTTCCAAAAACAATTTGAAATGTAGACTCATCAGACCACAGCACACTTTTCAAATTTGCGTCTGTCCATTTCAAATGAGCTCGGGCCCAGAGAAGGTGGCGGCATTTCTGGATGTTGTTGATGTATGGCTTTCGCTTTACATGGTAGAGTTTTAACTTGTACTTGCAGATGTAGCGACGAACTGTGTTAACTGACAGTGGTGTTCTGAAGTGTTCCTGAGCCCACGTGGTAAGATCCTTTACACAATGATGTTAGTTTTTAATGCAGTGCCGCCTGAGGGATCGAAGGTCACGGGCATTCAATAATAAAAAAATTGATTGAAATTGATTGATTGATTCAATGTTGGTTTTCGGCCTTGCCGTTTACGTGTAGGAAGTTCTCCAGAGTCTCTGAATCTTCTGATTATATTATGGACTGTAGATGATGGAATCCCTAAATTCCTTGCAATTGAATGTTGAGAAATTATTGGGCTATTTTTTTCACACAGTTGTTCACAAAGTGGTGATCCTCACCACATCTTTGCTTGTGAATGGCTGAGCCTTTTGTGGATGCTCCTTTTATACCCAATCATGACACTCACAATAAGTGTCCTCAGTTCCTAAACACCTATTGAGTGTTGTTAGAAGGAAAGGTGATGTAACACAATGGTAAACATACCACTGTCCCAGCTTTTTTGAATTGTGTTGTAGCTATCCATTTCAAAATGAGCAAATATTTGCACACAAACAATAAAGTTTATCAGTTTGAACATTAAATATCTTGTCTTTGTGGTGTTTTCATTTGAATATATGTTGAAGAGGATTTGCAAATCATTGTATTCTGTTTTTATTTACATTTCACACAACGGCCCAGTTTCATTGGAATTGGGTTTGTATATAAACTATAATAATGAAATAAACTTAACACATAAACCAGGCAGATATTTCCTACAGTTCACAAACAATGACGCCGTAAGCTGCCACAAACAGATTTTTGGACTGGTTGTGCATAGTCTTGATTTAGTGCCAAATTATTCCCATCATGCAAAATATTTCTATTCTGCACTGTGCCAGTATAACTGTGATTATTTATATTGTAAATTTGTGTTTTCAGTGGAACAATTTTGTTGAATTGTTACTGAAATCCAGTGAAGATTTGTTTCAGTAATTTACCATTATTTTCACATAAAAAAAAAATCAAATAGATAATTGGGATTGCTAAGTAAATTAAAAAGCATGAAATCTGCTGTCTAGCCTCTGTGTTTAAAGAGACTTGTGTGGTTGATGGATTTTTATTATTTTGTTTATTTATTTTTTGCCATTATCATGACAAACCTCAGTTTCTGAGAGTGTTTCATTCGCACCTTCAAGGACTTGCTGCTTGCAAAGACTTTGCCACCTGTTATGTGTCGACGCGGGTTGAGGAGCGGACCTGCGTCTGACGGAACCCAGCGCTAAAACAACCAGAAAGCGGTTCCAATAACAAAACAGTTTTATTTTTCCCCCTTCTGTGCAATACAAAGTGTACAAATGTAAAACTGCGTCAGTCTGGCGTAGTGAAGGAAGGCACGCTCTCCAGCGCCCAAAAGGATCGAAGCCCGGCGCTTCTGGACCCACGTTCACCGCCAAACACCCCCCAAGTGGACACGACAAACCGACTCTCTGATGTGTGCTGACAGCATGTGTCCCTCACCCGTCCTCCTTCACAGGCGCAATGTGTCAAACCCAGGCGCGGTCCTCAGCGTCTCACAAACGAACATCACAAGTTCGAGTTCCCGGCAATTCTGCTTGAATCACACATGGCTTAAATGCAGAACGCCATCTCATTATCTGCTTCAGCTGACAGTCTTTAAGGTTGCACGTGAGCACCATCCACAGGTGCTGCACATTACGTTGATGAGGGTGAAGGACTCTTCTGCCAGCACCTTCTCCACAGACAATAAATCAGTTTGTATACCACCTGGAGAGCAAAGAAAAGAAAAGAAAAGAACACCAAAATGCCCAGCCAAACCCCCCCCCAACACACAACAGTACCCCCCCTTTAACGGGAAGCCTCCCGGCGACCGAACAGACCAGGTCCGAGAACAGAACCTCCCTCCGGGGTCCTCGTCAGGAAGCAGACAGCGGAACGCTCCCAAGGTCCACCGCAGACAACAGGACAGGGCACCGCAGCTGGAAGGCCGGCTGGCATCAACAAAAACCCCAAAAGAGTCCCAAGCACAACCCAACATACAAGAAAAACACAAAACCCACCCAAAACCTCCCCAGGGGACCGTCCCATCCAACCCCGGGAAGAAAAGAAAAAACCCCAAATGCAAAAGCCCAACACAGCCCCACAAACACAATACAAACACAAATGCACCAAGAAAAGTAACAAACAACCCCCCCAGAACGACTTGCAGAGCCCAACACCCCCCAGAAGGCCTTTACCGCCAGTTCCAGGAAGAATAGCCAAAGCCGGAATCCCACAGAGGTCCCCAGGTACACATGGAGCAACGGCACCCCCCAGAGGACCGTACCATCAAACCCCAGGAGGCACCCTCCCCACAACCCAGGAACCCCAGACCCGGCCACACTTGGCTAGTCGGCCCCACAAGCCAATTCCCCCCTAGAGGACCGTCCCATCAACCCTGGAGGTGGAACCTGGAAGGAAACAAAAAAAACCACAAAATTCCAACCCCCGGAGGACTACATTAAACAACCCCGGGGGCAAATAAAATCAACTGATAAACCCTGTTACCTTCCCCAGCACCCCGAAAGACCCCAGATCCCTCCCAGAGCCTTTTGGCGGCTCAATTTTGGTGAACGGCACAAAACATCAAGCCGGGGAAGGGAACAGGAAAAACCAACCCGGCCCCAACCCCAAGGCGCAGCGGAAAACCGGAAATACGTCCGGTGTCCCAACCCAACCATACCCCAGCCTGTCGGGAGGGGTGGAACTACCGAAAAGGCGAACGGCAACAGATCGGCCCACCCCTCCGACTGAGGTATGTTCCCGCTGCACCACACCCCGGCAACACCAATGACGAACGGTACAAAGGCCCACCGAGGCTGGAGTGGAACCGGGCCCTAACCAAACCAGAAAAAACGCCCCTAACAACCCCCCCCTAGGTGCAGAGGTCTTCTGAGAATGCTCAGCGTGACCAACCTGCACCACCCCACAACCCATAAGACGAACGGTCTTGGGGCGAGTGAGGTTGGGGTTAGGGAAGTAGGGAAATGAAAAACAACAAAACAAAACGACCCCAAACCCAAACAGAAAATACCTAAATACAAATAATGAAAACCAACGATCAACTGAGTCCAGACGGGCTTCGAACCGCCTGTCGTTCACTCCACCAGAAACGCCTCTGACTCCCCAAACAAGTTATAACCCTTTCAAAAAAAAAAAAACATTAGCCCAAACAATTTTTTTTTTTTTTTTTTTTTTTGTGTATTATTTTGCCTGTCCCAGAACACCTGGAGAGACGTCACCACTATTTTTCTTGACGCTTATATGACGGGGCAATATAGCGGCTTCAGCTCGTCCGAGCTGCATGGGCTCATCTGCAAGAGGAGCCAGAGGTCCCGTCGGAGGAGTCTCAGTGGGGCGAAGAAGAGGCAGCCTAGATCTGTGTCGGGGAAAGCCCCGAGACGAAAAAACCCGTTCTGATGGCCACCCTCTCTCACGTCCACGCTCCTTTATCCGATCATCTAGACGAATCACCAAAGATATTAGCTCATCTAAATCGTTTGGTTCGTCATGGACTAAAATCAAATCAAATCAAATCAATTTAATTTATATAGTGCCAAATCACAACAAACAGTCGCCCCAAGGCGCTTTATATTGTAAGGCAAAAGCCATACAATAATTACAGAAAAACCCCAACGGTCAAAACGACCCCCTATGAGCAAGCACTTGGCGACAGTGGGAAGGAAAAACTCCCTTTTAACAGGAAGAAACCTCCAGCAGAACCAGGCCCAGGGAGGGGCAGTCCTCTGCTGGGACTGGTTGGGGCTGAGGGAGAGAACCAGGAAAAAGACATGCTGTGGAGGGGAGCAGAGATCACTAATGATTAAATGCAGAGTGGTGCATACAGAGCAAAAAGAGGTGAATAAAAAGAAACAGTGCATCATGGGAACCCCCCAGCAGTCTAAGTCTATAGCAGCATAACTAAGGGATGGTTCAGGGTCACCTGATCCAACCCTAACTATAAGCTTTAGCAAAAAGGAAAGTTTTAAGCCTAATCTTAAAAGTAGAGAGGGTGTCTGTCTCCCTGATCTGAATTGGGAGCTGGTTCCACAGGAGAGGAGCCTGAAAGCTGAAGGCTCTGCCTCCCATTCTACTCTTACAAACCCTAGGAACTACAAGTAAGCCTGCAGTCTGAGAGCGAAGCGCTCTATTGGGGTGATATGGTACTACGAGGTCCCTAAGATAAGATGGGACCTGATTATTCAAAACCTTATAAGTAAGAAAAAGAATTTTAAATTCTATTCTAGAATTAACAGGAAGCCAATGAAGAGAGGCCAATATGGGTGAGATATGCTCTCTCCTTCTAGTCCCCGTTAGTACTCTAGCTGCAGCATTTTGAATTAACTGAAGGCTTTTTAGGACTACTAGCTCGTCTTTTAATGGATCATTTAAACCATCCACAAACACTCCACTTAATGCTGTGGCATTCCAACCGGACTGAGCAGAAACAATTCGGAAATCCACAGAATAATCCTCCACACTCCGCCTCCCCTGCCTGAGATTCAGCAACCGTTGGGCAACGGTATAAGCAAAAACCAGAAAACATTGTATCAAAAATGGAGCACAGGCTTCAACGTTTCCCGCATAAGGCTCCGGACGACAAATAATCAGTTCGGAAGCCGAATCTCTGGGTGACGGAGTTATCTGCACTGGTATCGATGGTGCCGCAGCTGGAGCAGCAGGAAGCAGAACGGCTTGCACTGCAAGCTCAATAATGCGGGCATCTGTTTGTTTAGTTTGGTTTGTGAGATGCTGTAATTGCTCCCATATTTTCTCCAAGTGTTCTTGAACTCTTTCGGCAAACGGAACCGCCTCTGCCGCGGGGTCCATTATGGAATGGCCGGGAACTACTGTTATGTGTCGACGCAGGTTGAGGAGCGGACCTGCGTCTGACGGAACCCAGCGCTAAAACAACCAGAAAGCGCTTCCAATAACAAAACAGTTTTATTTTTCCCCCTTCTGTGCAATACAAAGTGTACAAACGTAAAACTGCGTCAGTCTGGCGGAGTGAAGGATGGCACGCTCTCCAGCGCCCAAAAGGATCGAAGCCCGGCGCTTCTGGACCCACGTTCACCGCCAACCCCCCAGACGAACACGACAAACTGACTCTCTGATGTGTGCTGACAGCATGTGTCCCTCACCCGTCCTCCTTCACAGGCACGATGTGTCAAACCCAGGCGCGGTCCTCAGCGTCTCACAAACGAACATCACAAGGTCGAGTTCCCGGCAATTCTGCTTGAATCACACATGGCTTAAATGCAGAACGCCATCTCATTATCTGCTTCAGCTGACAGTCTTTAAGGTTGCACGTGAGCACCATCCACAGGTGCTGCACATTACGTTGATGAGGGTGAAGGACTCTTCTGCCAGCACCTTCTCCACAGACAATAAATCAGTTTGCATACCACCTGGAGAGCAAAGAAAAGAAACAAAGACCATTTGACGATATGGTTTCTAAAATATGGCACAACATCCATGTTGGTTTATATGTTTGATGGACAGACTGATGGAAGATACAAAAACTTGCAGTATGTGGCCAGTTTTATCAGGTCGGTGAGTTTATTCCATTTGTATGTCAATCATGCAATCAAAATATTTGAATGAAAACAGCATGTGTTTGCTGATTTGGTTGCTAAAGTGGTTACATGTGACTTTGGTCCATGCTAAGGAGTGAGCATTTAAAATATCCCAGAATTTTCACATTGAGATATTTTCCCATGATATGGAGCCCTTCGGTGACATTGGTGAAGAAAATAATACGGTGTGACCATGAGTTGTTTATTGCATGGCCATGAATCTATAAAGTGTGGGAAGGTAGCAAATGAACTGTGGCCATGTCTTAATATTATGTAGCCACAAAACATAATTTGTCACAGTCATGTCATCTATACCTCTGAGACACTCACTTACACATCGTAAACTCTGAAATCTATATGACAACTTAGATGGAGAAGTCTCTATTTCTTCCTCATATTACATTGCTGAAATACATACAGTACATCTATGATTAATATTCTTTCATTACGGCATTAAAAAATAGTACCTAATTATGCTGTAATCATTCATATTCATTGTACATTCATGTACAACCCCATTACCTCTATGATGATTTTAAAATTGTAATAATAATAATAATAATAATAATAATAATAATAATGACTTAAGGGGAAAATCATACTTTGACTTGATTTTTAAAAAAAATAAAATTTTTAAAATCTGGCTGATACTTCATGCATATTGTGTATGATTATACACAAACCGTATATATATATATATATATATATATATATGTTTGTGCCGATCTGATATTTCAATATATCAGTTTGATATTGGTTAAATTTACTGGATTCCATATCAGATTTTTTTTTTTTTATTGATCTGAGTCATCCATTGTACATTTGAGTCATGTTATTGGCTATTTGCGTGTTCCTTTAGTGAAGGTGAATAATTGTTTCACAGTTTGAGTTGAAGTATTGTTACATGGCTAAATTAACAAATTTTAATCAAACAAATGTATTTATGAACAGATTAGTTGTTTTGAGAAAGGGTAAAAGCTGTTGGATTGGTATCAGCAAATAGTGAAGGCTCCAGGATCAGTATCATATCGGACTTGAAAACGTAGTATTATGACATCCTGAAATAGATGTACATTAGATTAGATTAGATAGAATTTTAGTGATCCCTCAGGGAAATTGAGGTTCCAGCAACACTGTATAGCTGCACACAGGTTAAGAAGCACACAGAGTATCAAAAGTGAAAGTAAAAAAAGTAGTTTGCAAATATACAGTACATATACATACACATAAAAATACACAATTTGAATACAGTTACACAATATAAATACCAGACATACTGATCAATACTGGTTTACATGGTACTTATAATAATATTTCTTCCCACCAATGTCACCAGGGGACCTGGGACCATGATGATCTTCTGTGATATCACAATATCAATATTGTACCCCACATTTTCAAAGTTTCCAGTATTGATGACATATCTCATATTATGTGTTGATGTGCGATATTCACAAATGAGTCAACTCACTGTTTTTCTGCTGACAGTTGAAGAAATGTGTTACATTTACAGTCACATGTCACACTTACAGTAGCTTTTACATAATGCAAGCGAAAGCCAAAGGTCCTCATTTCTGAAAGCACATGTAAATAATGATCTCAGTCACCAATCAGCAATCACATCAGATACTAATATCCAGAGAGGATTTTGACATTGTATTGAATGCAATTTTTTTAAAGCTCTAGATTCTATTTATTTATATATTTATGGATTGTGATTCATTTTGTTTTAGTGATTGGGTTGCCTCAGTGATTTGGGTGGAGATATGGACTCATGTGACAAAAAGGTTAATGCGCCTGATTAGGGCCCATGGTGATAATAACGCTTTTAAGTATTTCTGTTGTCGAATGTGTATGAATTATTTATACATGTCCATTTTCTCTTATAAACCCCTGCCTGTGCACACATTTGATACACAATAAACTAATAAGCTGCATGTCTTCAGCAGAATCCATTTTAAATGCAACTGAAGCCGAGCACTTTTGTGGTCCCTGCAGAGCCTGGTTGTGTTTTTCGTCTGCTCACCTGCCAAAGCTTTGGTCCACTAGGTCACGTGCAAGGACCACCCTTCAGAATGGTTTGGCTTCAGTAGAGACACGGTGTAGGCTGTAAGGCATTGTTAAGTCCTGCCACAGAAGACAGTGATAGCATCTAAAGCGCCTGACCTTGAAGTGGTTATCTCATCCCCAGGAGGAGCGAAATCTGCCTTCTTTAGTGATATCAAAGGAGAACTCCAAATCCTGCTTGTCTCAGATGCAAATGCTCTCATTAGGTGCCATGCTTCCTTCTGTTGTTATTGTTGTTGTCTCTGTCCCTTTTATCAGTCCCTTGTAAAAGATGGGGCTGGGGGAAGAACATGTTTTGTGTGAAACTCACATCCTTCTTTAAATCTTGTGAAATCACACTGATCATGTGCTACTCAGCCTGAATCACATTTCTGACCATTTGTGGCTTTTCTGGAGCTTTTTTTTAAATTCAGTCTGTATGTATAATATATGCACATACAGTCGGGTCCATAAGTATTTGGACAGTGACATAATTCTGCCGGTTTTGCCTCTTGAAACAATCAATATGTAATTGAAGTGCACACTACAGGCTTTTGTGGCAAAACAGAGAAAAATTGCATGTTGTAGGGTTTCTGCAAACACAGCCACAGAAGCCTGTAACCCCTTCATGGTTGTCATGGTGTCTTGGTGGCTTCCCTCACCATTGTTCTTCTTGCACTGTCACTCAGTTTTTGAGAAGCGTTTACTCCAGGCAAATTCATCGCACAGTACTATAATGTTTGTATTTCTGAATTACTGACGTAAATGACGTCCAAGACATATTCAGAGACTTGGAAGTGTTCATGTAGCTCATCCCTGTCTTGTCTAAAGAAAACTGGCTACACGAAAATTCAGTAGGCCGGTATGTCTTCTATAATACATTCCAATTCTAAGGTAGAACTCTAGGAGTGTATACTAAGGTATATCTAAATATCTAAAATAGAAGAGTAGAATAGAGCAGAGTAGAGCCACTTAGGTGCCTGGTCTTGAGAACCAGGGATGGTAGGTTGAAAAGCTTTTTTTTAAAATCCCATAGGAACTCTCCTTACCCACCTACGCGACTCGAGAAAATTACTTAAAAATTACTGTAATTAATTAATTAACATTTGTAATTCATTAAAAATTACATGATTACGGTAGTGTGATATTTTTCTGAAAGCCCTTGAAATACTGAAACTTTAAACTACAAGTACATCTTAAGTGTTATATTTTATAATACCATTGTGATGGTGATCAAAGGTAAAATTTCAGTCACGATCACTGGCTAACTACTTATGAGCTTGACTCTGACAATATTGATTGAATCTGATAACGAAGAGCCAAAAGTGAGCCTGTGCTTTTTCTCCAGCTTCACTCACTGCAGACCCAGCTGGAGTTTCAAGAACAATCCATGGTGGAAAAGTCTTTAGTGAGCCGTCAAGAGGCCAAAATCCGTGAGCTGGAGACCAAACTAGAATATGAGAGGACGCAGATTAAACGCTTGGAGGTGAGATCGTATTTTCTTGCTTGTAAAAGGGAAAACCAACAATGTCTTGTGAATATATGAATGCAAATAAAGTTTTCAGCTGTTACATGAAGTGAGGCTCCATCTGTGACTTTTTGGATGATGCTGTGATCTTTGTGGGATCCATGGATATCCCGATTGCAGCACTTGAGAAGCTTTGTGGGTACTTATTGTGTCTGGGTTTGCAGTTGTCCTGGATCAAGACTAAAGTGCCATATTTACAGTGTTTTATCTTGATGGTCACATTCATGTCTAAGGGTCCTCAGCTTTTGGGATCAGGAGATGCCTGGGAAGATCTTATGAGGTCCCAAGACAAACGTCTTTAGTAATATTCATGCCTTTTCAAAAGAACACAGCTCCATGCCTTTAGGGTCCTGGTATGTCCTTCGTTGATGGAGGTTATGTTTTCACCTCTATTTGCTTGTTTGTCTGTTTGTTTCTGAACAGCCTGGAGCCCACAATTTTTCAGAAATTGTTCTGAATGTTTTACTAAACATTTATATTCTGATAGGCAATAACTGATTCAGTTTTCAAGGACATAGGTCAAAAGTCAAAGCCAGGAAAATCTTGGAAAATAGGAAAAAACCCTATATTTAACATTGAACGAATTTTCAAAAATTCATAACTTTGTCAAGAAAGATCAAATTTCTTTCATATTTGAGAGTGTTATGTAGGATGGTATCCTTTATCAACTGACAAGGTTTGATCCAGATGTGATCTAGATTACAGATTTTGTGGGCATTTAAATTTAACATTGAAAACCCCATTTAATGTATATTTTACATTATATCTGAATCAAATGTGCCCCAATCACTCTCATATTTGAAAGTGAGGTACAGACTGGCACTCACTATCACCTGACAAATTCGGATTTGGTCCGGATTGTGGATTTGGTGGACATTTGAATTTAATATTGAAAAGCCCATTTGGTGTACATTTTGCATTATATTTCTCAAAGTGCCTCAGTCACTGTCATTTTTCTCTTATGGATTTACCTACATCATCAAAATTGGATGGAGGAGGTTCCAATTTTATGCCTGTTTGTCTGTCTTCCAGTTATCAGTTGGAAACCAAGTGCCAAAAAGCAATGAAAAATTGTGCATACCAGAGATAACCGATGTTCAGTGAAAATTATGTTTAAAAAATTCAGAAACCAAAAAAGTTGAACAAACAAAACAAAACCTGACAACACCACAGAAAAGCTTTGATTCACGTGCATGGATTAAATACATACTCCTGACATTTGATCACATCTACAACCCCTGGCAATAATTATGGAATCACCGGCCTCAGAGGATGTTCATTCAGTTGTTTAATTTTGTAGAAAAAAAGGAGATCACAGACATGACACAAAACTAAAGTCATTTCAAATGGCAACTTTCTGGCTTTAAGAAACACTATAAGAAATCAAGAAAAAAAATTGTGGCAGTCAGTAACGGTTACTTTTTTAGACCAAGCAGAGGGAAAAAAATATGGACTCACTCAATTCTGAGGAATAAATTATGGAATCACCCTGTACATTTTCATCCCCAAAACTAACACCTGCATCAAATCAGATCTGCTTGTTAGTCTGCATCTAAAAAGGAGTGATCACACCTTGGAGAGCTGTTGCACCAAGTGGACTGACATGAATCATGGCTCCAACACGAGAGATGTCAATTGAAACAAAGGAGAGGATTATCAAACTCTTAAAAGAGGGTAAATCATCACGCAGTGTTGCAAAAGATGTTGGTTGTTCACAGTCAGCTGTGTCTAAACTCTGGACCAAATACAAACAACATGGGAAGGTTGTTAAAGGCAAACATACTGGTAGACCAAGGAAGACATCAAAGCGTCAAGACAGAAAACTTAAAGCAATATGTCTCAAAAATCGAAAATGCACAACAAAACAAATGAGGAACGAATGGGAGGAAACTGGAGCCAACGTCTGTGACCGAACTGTAATAAACCGCCTAAAGGAAATGGGATTACTTGGGGCAACTGTTTGTTGTGATTTGGTGCTATATAAATAAAATTGATTGATTGATTGATACAGAAAAGCTAAACGAAAGCCATCATTAACACCTAAACAGAAAAAAAACAAGGTTACAATGGGCTAAGGAAAAGCAATCGTGAACTGTGGATGACTGGATGAAAGTCATATTCAGTGATGAATCTTGAATCTGCATTGGGCAAGGTGATGATGCTGGAACTTTTGTTTGGTGCCGTTCCAGTGAGATTTATAAAGATGACTGCCTGAAGAGAACATGTAAATTTCCACAGTCATTGATGATATGGGGCTGCATGTCAGGTAAATGCACTGGGGAGATAGCTGTCATTACATCATCAATAAATGCACAAGTTTATGTTGATTTTTGGACACTTTCCTTATCCCATCAATTGAAAGGATGTTTTGGGATGATGAAATCATTTTTCAAGATGATAATGCATCTTGCCATGGAGCAAAAACTGTGAAAACATTCCTTGCAAAAAGACACATAGGGTCAATGTCATGGCCTGCAAATAGTCCGGATCTTAATCCAATTGAAAATCTTTGGTGGAAGTTGAAGAAAATGGTCCATGACAAGGCTCCAACCTGCAAAGCTGATCTGGCAACAGCAATCAGAGAAAGTTGGAGCCAGATTGATGAAGAGTACTGTTTGTCACTCATTAAGTCCATGCCTCAGAGACTGCAAGCTGTTATAAAAGCCAGAGGTGGTGCAACAAAATACTAATGATGTGTTGGAGCATTCTTTTGTTTTTCATGATTCCATAATTTTTTCCTCAGAATTGAGTGATTCCATATTTTTTTCCCTCTGCTTGGTCTAAAAAAGTAACCGTTACTGCTGACTGCCACAATTTTTTTTCCTGATTTCTTATAGTGTTTCTTAAAGCCAGAAAGTTGCCATTTGAAATGACTTTAGTTTTGTGTCATGTCTGTGAGCTGCTTTTTTCTACAAAATTAAACAACTGAATGAACATCCTCCGAGGCCGGTGATTCCATAATTTTTGCCAGGGGTTGTATTTTACCTTAGGAAAAGCCACAAAAACAGGACAGTGACATATAAAATTTTTTCCAAGGTAAAATGTTTGTGGAATTGGATGCTAGTGTTGGCGGAGGTTTGCGCTCTACGAGCGTGGTGCTCTAGTTTCTTATTGTGTTTCAAACAATGTCATTTTGTCTAATTTAGTTTTTGATCATGTCACCAAATTTATCCAGTTTTATATCCAATAGTTTGGAAGAGTTTTAAACCTCAAATCTACTCCTTATCCAGGTTTTTGCCAACACAGTATTTCCTCACATTTCAGAGGAAAAGAAATCAATCTTCTTTTAATACCAGCATGTGAGGAGTCGGAAGTGTGACATGACATCATTCTTAGTTTATAGTTTGCATGTAAAAATCGAGGAACAGATGCACATTTTACTGCATCGCCGTACTCGTAAAATCTTCAGAATGAGTGGTCTTGTTTTGAAACAACAGCTGCTCACACACACTATTGTGTCTTGGAAAAGTGTGTCACCAGTTTTTTTTCACAGTGTTTTTGTTCCCATTCTCTTGCAGTGTTGGTCATTACTCAACAAAATAATGTAATTACACATTACTCACTTAAAAAAAATGTAATACATTCCTTCTTTTCTCCCTATGGAAAGTACCTCATTGTATTATTACTTTTGCATACTCAGAAACAAACAAACAAATATATGACAAATACCTATTGTGCTATTGTTATTAAAAATGTGTGTGTATGTTCAATACAAATCAAATATTTATACACATTTTTACAGGTTAATACAATTAGGGATCCATAGCTGTGTTTATTTAACCATTTTTAGTTTCATAAACCATCATTAACCATCAGGCCATTGGAGTTTTACCCTTCCTTCAAATGTTCTTGGTCGTCGTCGTGAGAGTAAACAAAGTCATAGCTGGCCAGTCAAGGTCATGCTGTGTGTTGTTCAGGGGAATCTAGTAATGTTTGTGTACACTCTTAGGACTTGTTGTATGATTACTGAATTTAAAACTGTAATGCTCTACATTACTGTGTTACAGAAAAATGTAATGTGATTACAGTAAGGCGTTATGCCCAACACTGCTCCCATCCCATCTCAGCACCAGCACATGCTCCTGGAGCTGACCTTCTGGGTGTCCATGCCTTTACGGTCAAGAAAATAATCCAATCAATAAGTAAAATGTGTTTGAGCATAAAAAGAAATAATATTTGAGACATATACCAGTAGTATATTCTACAAGCCAAGTGTCATGTGGGCAAATGTACCAACAATCTGGTCAGAAAATGTAAAATATTGCAGAGTTAATGACATCTATTCCAGACCATTGAATTACTTTTGCATTACACTGCTACATTACAACCTCCTCAGCAAGAAGGAACAAACATTTTGGTAATAATTTGAGTTCAGAGACAGCTATTTGTTGATATGTAACCTTTAAGATCTACATGGTTCCTTCACAGAGCTTGGTGGGTCGTCTGAAAGAGAACCTTGAGAAAATGGCGGAAGAAAGAAACCAGTGCATTGCTGCTGAGAACAGGGAGAAGGATCAGAATAAACGAATGCAGAGGCAGATAAGAGACATTAAAGAAGAAATGGCAGAACTGTCCAAGAATGAGGCCGAGGCGAGCCGCAAGAAGCATGAGCTGGTGAGTCCATGGCTACGGGAGCCTCAGGTAAAGGTGCAAATAAAAGGTGGATAACAGGACAGCGCCTCAGAAGTGAAATCAAAACATGTCTATCACCCCTAGTGGATGGTTCCAGTACAGGACCTCTGTCAACCTGGTTACGTGATTCCAGGTAGTTGTTTGTTTGCGTTTTTGTCAACATGAGAACCTGAGAAGTTAGATGTTTGGCCAATTATTGCTTTTGTGCTCACAAGTCATGTCGTATCACAGTAATAGCTTGCTGGTTATACAATCTTAATTTTGGTGTCAAGACACAAGTTTCTATAGGTTTCAATGCAGAGGTCACCATTGCTGCTCCTGCTACAATCACAGCTGATTAATCAAGTCTGGTGTTTCCTCACACCTGACCCAACAGTTGCGTGGAGCAGGGAAAGTTGGAAAATATGTACAGTAGGTAATCCAGAGGGGTATTGTAGGTGAACCCTGACCTAGTGGAATGCTTTGTCAGAAACTGAAGGATTACCATGGTAATGATCAAAATTACAAAATTCACCCACTACTCAAACACCTCTTGCTGTATCTCAGGAACCAGTCAGGCTAGGGAGCAGATTTGAAGTTAAAATTACTTAGACACCCCAAGTTTCTATTTGATTGCATCCATTTTTCTTTAGGGCTCAGAATCCCTGTTATGACTTTTAATACCAATAAAACCACCCTTTCCTGGAAGTCAGTAACCACTCAGGTGAGAGAGCAGATTTTAGGCTTAAATTATTCAGAGACCCCAAGTTTCTCTTTGATCCCTTTTAACGTTTTTTTCCCCTCAATACATCTCGAAATTCCCCTTACAACCTTTTGACTCCAGTCAAATCACCTCTTGTTGTATCTCAGTCGTGACTCAGGCTAGAGAACAGATTTTAGGCATAAATTACTCAGAGACCCCAAGTTTCTCTTTGATCCCATTTAACATTTTTTTCCCTCGATATGTCTCGAAATTCCCCTTACAACCTTTTGACTCCAGTCAAATCAACTCTTCTTGTATCTCTGTCGTGACTCAGGCTGGATAACAGATTTTAGGCTTAAATTACTCAGAGACCTCAAGTTTTTGTTGGATCCAACTGAACATTTTTCCTTAAAAATTTGCAGAAAATTCCAGCTACAACATGAGATACCAAAAGTAAAACTGCACAGCCAGTCCAAAATTGTGCTTGAGGGTGGCTTGTGACATAAAAGGTCATGAACCGTCAGAAACACTTACCTTATTTTTTGCTTCATCTTTGCCCGGTGTACATCGCCTGTCTTTATTTACGCTTTATGTTTGAAATGCTTTCCTTGAGTGTTCCCAGAGGAGATAAGTGTGCAGTTTCTTTGCTGTTATCCGCCTATCAGGAGATGGACATTGAGAGCTTAGAGGCGGCCAATCAGAGTTTACAGGTGGACCTGAAGTTGGCCTTCAAGAGGATCGGGGACTTGCAGGCTGCCATTGAGGACGAGATTGAAAGTGATGACAATGAAGACCTAATCAACAGGTACGATGCATCCTCAATCTAAAAAGTACAATATTAGTATGTCCGCCAAGGATGTAATAAAATCACTGGCGTTCATTTATTTATTCGTCTGTCTGTGTGTCTTTTAGCAAGATCAAAGCTACTGCACGGATTTTGACAACATTTTCACCACATATAGATATTAGGCCACGGAAGACTCCATTAAATTTTGGAGGTGATCCAGATCCGGATTCTGGATCAAGTTTCACTTTATATAGGCTTTGAAAGATTACTGTCAGCAGGATTATGTCAAAACTACTGCACGGATTGTCACCACCTTTGCACCACAGATAGATATCAGGCTATGGAAGACACCATTAAATTTTGGAGGTGATCTGGATCTGGATCCTGATTCTGGATCAAGTTTCACTTTATATAGGCTTTAAAAGATTACTTTTAGCAGGATTATGTCAAAACTAGTGCACGGATTCTCACCAAATTTGCACCACAGACACATATTAGGCCATGGAAGATTCCACTGAATTTTGGAGGAGATCTGGATCAAGATTTGGATTCTGGATCAAGTTTCACATTATATAGGCTTTGAAAGATTACTGTTAGCAGGATTTTGTCAAACCTACTGCATGGATTCTCACCAAATTTGCACCACAGATAGATATTAGGCTATGGAAGACTCCATTAAATTTTGGAGGTGATCTGGATCTGGATCCAGATTCTGGATCA